>NC_088414.1:30332700-30632700 GCF_034236695.1 Oncorhynchus nerka
CTGGAGGACAGGAACACACGCTGGTCTACTCTCACCAGGTTACATGATAAAGACTGGAGGACAGGAACACACACTGGTCTACTCTCACCAGGTTACATGATAAAGACTGGAGGACAGGAACACACACTGGTCTACTCTCACCAGGTTACATGATAAAGACTGGAGGACAGGAACACACACTGGTCTACTCTCACCAGGTAACATGATAAAGACTGGAGGACAGGAACACACGCTGGTCTCCTCTCACCAGGTTACATGATAAAGACTGGAGGATAGGAACACACACTGGTCTACTCTCACCAGGTTACATGATAAAGACTGGAGGACAGGAACACATGCTGGTCTACTCTCACCAGGTTACATGATAAAGACTGGAGGATAGGAACACACGCTGGTCTACTCTCACCAGGTTACATGATAAAGACTGGAGAACAGGAACACACGCTGGTCTACTCTCACCAGGTTACATGATAAAGACTGGAGGACAGGAACACACACTGGTCTACTCTCACCAGGTTACATGATAAAGACTGGAGGACAGGAACACACACTGGTCTACTCTCACCACGTTACATGATAAAGACTGGAGGATAGGAATACACACTGGTCTACTCTCACCAGGTTACATGATAAAGACTGGAGGACAGGAACACATGCTGGTCTACTCTCACCAGGTTACATGATAAAGACTGGAGAACAGGAACACACGCTGGTCTACTCTCACCAGGTTACATGATAAAGACTGGAGGACAGGAACACACACTGGTCTACTCTCACCAGGTTACATGATAAAGACTGGAGGACAGGAACACACACTGGTCTACTCTCACCACGTTACATGATAAAGACTGGAGGATAGGAACACACACTGGTCTACTCTCACCAGGTTACATGATAAAGACTGGAGGACAGGAACACACGCTGGTCTACTCTCACCAGGTTACATGATAAAGACTGGAGGACAGGAACACATGCTGGTCTACTCTCACCAGGTTACATGATAAAGACTGGAGGATAGGAACACACACTGGTCTACTCTCACCAGGTTACATGATAAAGACTGGAGGATAGGAACACACACTGGTCTACTCTCCCCAGGTTACATGATAAAGACTGGAGGACAGGAACACACACTGGTCTACTCTCACCAGGTTACATGATAAAGACTGGAGAACAGGAACACACGCTGGTCTACTCTCACCAGGTTACATGATAAAGACTGGATGACAGGAACACATGCTGGTCTACTCTCACCACGTTACATGATAAAGACTGGAGGACAGGAACACACACTGGTCTCCTCTCACCAGGTTACATGAGTAAAAGTGAAACTCTATTATCCCCCTGTTCTATAACCTCTCAGCCCAGTGAGGACCCAGTGAGGACCCAGTGAGGAGACAGAGGAGTTGTACAGGCAGACAATACTGCCGTTCTGTTGTCACTCATGGAACACTTCTCTACTAATTAATCACAAACCGCCAGAGACAGAGGACAGCTACTGCTGATGAAGCATATGGGCGTGTGCACAGGCACGCTCGCACGCACGCACACACGCACACACCCACGCACACACACACACTCAGTTTGAGAACTCAGGGAACAAGGCATTGATGTGACAAGTCTGCAGAGGAAAACAGAGCTTGCGCCTCAGGGATGTGTCAGAATGTGTCAGACTGGCTCACACACTCAGACATACACGTGGACCCACACACCAATGTCTGATGTGTTTCATTGGCGCATAACGAGTACCAATAGATATGCAGATGGTGTGTTAGTATTATGTAGCTATTGTAAACTGGTAGCTGCTGTTTCCTCTATTACATCAGAGGAAAACAAACAATCAGTTTGGGAGCTAAAGTCCTGACTCGCACAGCTTAGTTCACAAGGCATTCAGCATTGATGAATAACTTGTGACTAATTCTCAGACTTAATGACTGAAACATTTTGTTCAGTCAGAAGACAATACACTGGAAAATGCCCGGTCTCCAGGGGACGCGAGCACCAGTAGCGGTGCATGGGTAAAATGCCCGGTCTCCAGGGGGCGCGAGCACCAGTAAATCAAATCAAATCAAATCCAATTGTATTTGTCACATACACATGGTTAGCAGATGTTAATGCGAGTGTAGCGAAATGCTTGTGCTTCTAGTTCCGAAAATGCAGTAATAACCAACAAGTAATCTAGCTAACAATTCCAAAACTACTACCTTATAGACACAAGTGTAAGGGGATAAAGAATATGTACATAAAGATATATGAATGAGTGATGGTACAGAGCGGCATAGGCAAGATACAGTAGATGGTATCGAGTACAGTATATACATATGAGATGAGTATGTAAACAAAGTGGCACAGTTAAAGTGGCTAGTGATACATGTATTACATAAAGATGCAGTAGATGATATAGAGTACAGTATATACGTATACATATGCGATGAATAATGTAGGGTATGTAAACACTATATTAGGTAGCATTGTTTAAAGTGGCTAATGATATATTTTACATCATTTCCCATAAATTCCCATTATTAAAGTGGCTGGAGTTGAGTCAGTGTGTTGGCAGCAGCCACTCAATGTTAGTGGTGGCTGTTTAACAGTCTGATGGCCTTGAGATAGAAGCTGTTTTTCAGTCTCTCGGTCCCAGCTTTGATGCACCTGTACTGACCTCGCCTTCTGGATGATAGCGGGGTGAACAGGCAGTGGCTCGGGTGGTTGTTGTCCTTGATGATCTTTATGGCCTTCCTGTGACATCGGATGGTGTAGGTGTCCTGGAGGGCAGGTAGTTTGCCCCCGGTGATGCGTTGTGCAGACCTCACTACCCTCTGGAGAGCCTTACGATTGTGGGCGGAGCAGTTGCCGTACCAGGCGGTGATACAGCCCGCCAGAATGCTCTCGATTGTGCATCTGTAGAAGTTTGTGAGTGCTTTTGGTGACAAGCCAAATTTCTTCAGCCTCCTGAGGTTGAAGAGGCGCTGCTGCGCCTTCTTCACGATGCTGTCTGTGTGGGTGGACCAAGTCAGTTTGTCTGTGATGTGTACGCCGAGGAACTTAAAACTTACTACCCTCTCCACTACTGTTCCATCGATGTGGATAGGGGGGTGTTCCCTCTGCTGTTTCCTGAAATCCACAATCATCTCCTTAGTTTTGTTGACGTTGAGTGTGAGGTTATTTTCCTGACACCACACTCCGAGGGCCCTCACCTCCTCCCTGTAGGCCGTCTCGTCGTTGTTGGTAATCAAGCCTACCACTGTTGTGTCGTCCGCAAACTTGATGATTGAGTTGGAGGCGTGCGTGGCCACGCAGTCGTGGGTGAACAGGGAGTACAGGAGAGGGCTCAGAACGCACCCTTGTGGGGCCCCAGTGTTGAGGATCAGCGGGGTGGAGATGTTGTTGCCTACCCTCACCACCTGGGGGCGGCCCGTCAGGAAGTCCAGTACCCAGTTGCACAGGGCGGGGTCGAGACCCAGGGTCTCGAGCTTGATGACGAGCTTGGAGGGTACTATGGTGTTAAATGCCGAGCTGTAGTCGATGAACAGCATTCTCACATAGGTATTCCTCTTGTCCAGATGGGTTAGGGCAGTGTGCAGTGTGGTTGAGATTGCATCGTCTGTGGACCTATTTGGGCGGTAAGCAAATTGGAGTGGGTCTAGGGTGTCAGGTAGCGTGGAGGTGATATTGTCCTTGACTAGTCTCTCAGAGCACTTCATGATGACGGAAGTGAGTGCTACGGGGCGGTAGTTGTTTAGCTCAGTTACCTTAGCTTTCTTGGGAACAGGAACAATAGTGGCCCTCTTGAAGCATGTGGGAACAACAGACTGGGATAGGGATTGATTGAATATGTCCGTAAACACACCAGCCAGCTGGTCTGCGCATGCTCTGAGGGCGCGGCTGGGGATGCCGTCTGGGCCTGCAGCCTTGCGAGGGTTAACACGTTTAAATGTTTTCCTCACGTTGGCTGCAGTTAAGGAGAGTCTGCATGTTTTGGTTGCGGGGCGTGTCAGTGGCACTGTATTGTCCTCAAAGCGGGCAAAAAAGTTATTTAGTCTGCCTGGGAGCAAGACATCCTGGTCATTTTGTAATCCGTGATTGACTGTAGACCCTGCCACATACCTCTTGTGTCTGAGCCGTTGAATTGAGATTCTACTTTGTCTCTATACTGACGCTTAGCTTGTTTGATTGCCTTGCGGAGGGAATAGCTACACTGTTTGTATTCGGTCATGTTTACGGTCACCTTGCCCTGATTAAAAGCAGTGGTTCGCGCTTTCAGTTTCACGCGAATGCTGCCATCAATCCACGGTTTCTGGTTTGGGAATGTTTTAATCGTTGCTATGGGAATGACATCTATCAACGCACGTTCTAATGAACTCGCTCACCGAATCAGCGTATTCGTCAATGTTGTTGTTTGATGCAATACGAAACATATCCCAGTCCACATGATGGATGCAGTCTTGGAGTGTGGAATCAGATTGGTCGGACCAGCGTTGAACAGACCTCAGCGCGGGAGCTTCTTGTTTTAGTTTCTGTCTGTACGCAGGGAGCAACAAAATGGAGTCGTGGTCAGCTTTTCCGACAGGAGAGCGGGGCAGGGCCTTATATGCGTCGCAGAAGTTAGAATAGCAATGATCCAAGGTTTTTCCAGCCCTGGTTGCGCAATCGATATGCTGATACAATTTGGGGAGTCTTGTTTTCAGATTAGCCTTGTTAAAATCCCCAGCTACAATGAATGCAGCCTCAGGATATATGGATTCCAGTTTGCAAAGAGTCAAATAAAGTTCGTTCAGAGCCATCGATGTGTCTGCTTGGGGGGGAATATATACGGCTGTGATTATAATCGAAGAGAATTCCCTTGGTAGATAATGCGGTCGACATTTGATTGTGAGGAATTCTAAATCAGGTGAACAGAAGGACTTGAGTTCCTGTATGTTGTTGTGACCACACCACGTCTCGTTAACCATGAAGCATACGCCCCCGTCCCTCTTCTTACCAGAAAGATGTTTGTTTCTGTCGGTGCGATGCGTGGAGAAACCAGCTGGCTGCACCAACTCCGATAGCGTCTCTCCAGTGAGCCATGTTTCCGTAAAGCAAAGAACATTACAGTCTCTGATGTCCCTCTGGAATGCTACTCTTGCTCGGATTTCATCAACCTTGTTGTCAAGAGACTGGACATTGGCGAGAAGTATGCTAGGGAGTGGTGCACGATGTGCCCGTCTCCGGAGTCTGACCAGTAGCGGTGCATGGGTAAAAGGCCCGGTCTCCAGGGGACGCGAGCACCAGTAAAATGCCCGGTCTCCAGGGGGCCTGAGTACCAGTAGCGGTGCATGGGTAAAACGCCCGGTCTCCAGGGGGCGTGAGCACCAGTAGCGGTGCATGGGTAAAACGCCCGGTCTCCAGGGGGCGCGAGCACCAGTAGCGGTGCATGGGTAAAATGCCCGGTCTCCAGGGGGCGCGAGCACCAGTAGCGGTGCATGGGTAAAATGCCCGGTCTCCAGGGGGCGCGAGCACCAGTAGCGGTGCATGGGTAAAATGCCCGGTCTCCAGGGGGCGTGAGCACGAGTAGCGGTGCATGGGTAAAACGCCCGGTCTCCAGGGGGCCCGAGCACCAGTAGCGGTGCATGGGTAAAACGCCCGGTCTCCAGGGGGCCCGAGCACCAGTAGCGGTGCATGGGTAAAACGCCCGGTCTCCAGGGGGCCCGAGCACCAGTAGCGGTGCATGGGTAAAACGCCCGGTCTCCAGGGGGCCCGAGCACCAGTAGCGGTGCATGGGTAAAACGCCCGGTCTCCGGGGGGCCCGAGCACCAGTAGCGGTGCATGGGTAAAACGCCCGGTCTCCGGGGGGCCCGAGCACCAGTAGCGGTGCATGGGTAAAATCCCTGGGGAAGCCAAGCCTGTTAATGAATATGCCTTGCAACCGTGATATATGGGCCTAAAGACAGAGACAATAAGAAGACAGTGGCAGAATAACTTCAACCACACCTTTGTTTTATCACAAAACCGGATAGCAACATCTGTCCAGTGAAGTCCACAAAGCATATTGCATGTAACAGACAGTTACACGACCTACAGCATGGTCAAGCAAATGAATGTTTCTGGATTTTTCGGCTCACTAAATAACTGTTGATATAGAACCACAGAGAGATACTGCAAGTCACAAAGAAAACAGGAGCTGCCTCCACTATTCCAGCATCATTTCAACATCATCAAATCACCTCTGCTTAGTCTAATACAGTAACAACTAAAAGATACCAAACACAATTTAGTCCAATCAACGTAAGCTAAATATGATGTGGCCGTCCATGATTGTGATTTCTTTATGTGTGTGTGTGTGTGTGTATGTGAAGTCCCCACAAGAATAGTAAATGAACAACAATTTGACCAACTGGGGACATTTTCTTAGTCCCCATGAGATGTAAAGGTAGAAAAACATGTTGACTCACCTTAAAGAGGGGTTGGGTTAAATGCAGAAGACGAGATGCAACAATTCCTGTTTTTTGTCAATGATGTATGTTCTCAATGGGATTTGATAGGAGTGATGGCAAATCCACCTTTTTTGGTGCTCCAGGACCATTCACAGTTGAGCTCGGTAACAGTTGACTAACTTTTTTTGTCAAGGGAGGCCAGATACTCGCTGGCTTCCTTTGAATTCAATGATACAAGCGGCAACAATGTCATACTCATTTGGAGCAGACAGCATCAGATCGATGATCCATACGTAGAGAGACAGAGGGGCGCTGTTTCGCTCGGATGCTTTGTCCTGTGGGTGGTGGTGAGATACATTCAGCCTCTTGCGAATTGAAGGAAAATTATGAAAGATACATTTTTTCTTTTTTATTATATATATTTTTGTCAATGTTTTGGGAAGCCTGGCTTCCTTTGGCATGATGAGTAGAGACCAGATGTTTGGCAGAGGGGGGTTGTTCTTCTATTTATTATTTAATTTAGGATGGGGCTGTGTTGGAGGACAGGATCAGGGGGGAGGGTCTTGCTGTACACTGACACTGACACAGCCACAGAACACCTGTCAGGCTCTGACAGAGGCTTTGGGCTGGGACAGCTAGGGAGCTCTCTGGTCCACAGGTCACTGGTGGGTCTAGGCAGCATCCTCATCTTACTGAGGTGTCTCAACTCCATGGCTGCTCACACTTTTAGAGGTCTCATTGGGGAATTATATGTAAAGTTTGCATGGGGGGAGTTGGTTGGTTGTATATATCGCTCACGTTATATATTAACTGAGACTCACATCTGTCTCTAGATTTGAATTAATTAAAACATTACACTATGTGTGTCCCTCAGTTCAGCAGAGTGAGAATGTTGACTTAGAGCTGATGACTTAGTTACACGTTATGCATGTTTTTGTTTTTATTGAACTGTTTATAAACGATACACCATCATACTAGTCATTTATACTGCAAAAGCTTATGTTTATGCATTGTTTAGGGTAAGCAAATTGGCTTGTTCCAGTAGTGATGTGTAGAGTTGTAGTGACATGTTTTGGGGATTAAGAGATATCTATTATTTTGAATATTAGTGTCTAATATATTGCATAGAGCAGTGGTTCCCAAACTGTTCATAGTCCCGTACCCCTTCAAACATTCAACCTCCAGCTGCGTACCCCCTCTAGCACCAGGGTCAGCTGTACCCCCTCTAGCACCAGGTTCAGCACACTCTCAAATGTTGTTTTTGCCATCATTGTAATCCTGCCACACACACACTATACGATACATTTATTAAACATAAGAATGAGTGTGAGTTTTTGTCACAACCTGGCTCGTGGGAAGTGACAAAGAGCTCTTATAGGACCAGGGAACAAATAATAATATTATAATAATCAATCATTTTGCTCATTATTTAGCCATCTTACATATAACAACATTGTGAATAACTCACCACAGGTTAATGAGAAGGGTGCATGTGCTTGAAAGGATGCACAGAACTCTGCAATGTTGGGTTGTATTGGAGAGAGTCTCTGTCTTAAATCATCTTCCACACACAGTCTGTGCCTGTATTTCGTTTTCATGCTAGTGAGGGCCGCGAATCCACTCTCACATAGGTATATGGTTGCAAAGGGCATCAGTGTCTGTTGGAGGAAATTATAGTTGAAATGATTAATAATGTATACATTTCAATTAGAACCATTTATTCTAATACTATTATGTTATGGTATGAAATGTATGGGTTCTTGGTTAAGCTGTTACTGAAAATGTAAGGAAAACAAATTAATTGTCTGTACCTTGCGGGAGGTTTAAGGGAGAGGGCTGATATATCTTTTCTGACAGATAAGAATGGTCTTTGATGTTCCATTAGTGGAGGAGAAGATGTCTTTTAGACAGATTGGAATGTTTGTTTTATGTAGGGAGTAGAAGAAGATCTCCAGAACTGAAGACACTGCGCTATTGTGTGGATCGGAGAGGGTGTGAGAAACTGATGATGTCATTTTATGTTGTCTCTTTAAAATGTAAGGTTCTTTGTATTTTGCTTCAGTACTCTCTTGCAATAAACGCTGTTACCTGACTTTTAAGACTGGTCTCGATCTATTTCATGCATAATTAATGAATTTACAACTCATTAATGAAATAGAGAGAGTGCGAATTTGGTTTTGGCTACAAAACATATAGGAATTTAGAATTCCTCTAACAGTGTCTTAACAGCGCGATTTGCCAAGGCAAGAAAGTCTGAGCGCAACCCTATCTGTCAGTGGCTTCTGATTAAATTCCATTTTCAAAGAACCGCTTGTTGCATTTTCGAAAAGGTTCTCTTGTTAAGATATCGGTAAGTGGACTGGAGGCAGGGCATGAAAGGGATAACAAATCCAGTTGATTGTGTCGTCCGTTTCTGGAAAGTACCTGCGTAATTGCGCACCCAGCTAACTCAGGTGCTTCGCTATATCACATTTGACAGTGTCCGTAAGCTTGAGTTCATTTGCACACAAAAAAATCATACAATGACACAAAGACCTGTGTTTTCCTTGTTAATGCAGACAGAAAAGAGCTCCAACTTCTTAACCATAGCCTCAATGTTGTCCCACACATTTAATATAGTTGCAGAGAGTCCCTGTAATACTAGATTCAGATCATTCAGGTGAGAAGAAATATCACCCAGACAGATCGTGTAAGAAACTCATCATCATGCAAGCGGTCAGACAAGTGAAAATAATGGTCAGTAAAGAAAACTTGAAGCTCGTCTCTCAATTTTAAAAAAACATGTCAATACCTTGCCCCTTGATAACCAGCGCACTTCTTTCTGTATGTTGTAAAAGTGTTACATGCCAATGTCATTTTATAGTGCAGAAAATATACAAGAGTTCAGGGACCTTGCTTTAACAAAGTTAACCATTTTCACTGTAGTGTCCAAAACATCTTTCAAGCTGTCAGGCATTCCCTTGGCAGCAAGAGCCTCTCAGTGGAGGCTGCAGTGTACCCAAGTAGCGTCAGGAGCAACTGCTTGCATGCCCGTTACCACTCCACTATGTCTCCCTGTCATGGCTTTTGCACCATCAGAACAGATACCAACACATCTTTACCACCAAAGTCAATTTAATGTCACAAAGCTGTCCAGTACTTTAAAATATCCTCTCATGTTGTCCTGGTTTCCAGTGGTTTGCAGAAGAGGATGTCTTCCTTAATTGACCCCCCATAAACGTAACGGACATATACCAGGAGCTGTGCCAGGGCCGCCACATCTGTTGACTCCTCCAGCTGTAATGCATACAATTCACTAGTTTGTATGCAAAGCAGTAATTGTTTCTAAACATCTCCTGCCATGTCACTGATGCGTCGTGATACAGTGTTGTTTGATGAAGACATTGTCTGTATAGTTTTTGGGGCCTTTTTCCCCCAGCATTGTCCTCACCATATCCGCGGCAGCAGGAAGACTTAAGTCCTCCACAATAGTATGGGGCTTGCTTGTCCTAGCCACTCGGTAGCTCACCATATAAGACGCTTCTAGACCCTTCTTATTAATGGTATCTGTTGCTTTTATACATGTCTTACTACTTGAAAGTCGTCTTTATTCTCACTCAAAAAACACCTGTGGCTCATTTTTTAAATTGTCACGTTTTGTTTCTAAATGTCTGCGCAGGAGTGAAGGTTTCCCGCGAGAGAGTAACGGTTAATGTGGTTGGATGCTAATTATTTGACTAGGCTACCTGTATTTGACATTGTGTTGTTATTTCGCTGAACACTAGATGGTTTAATTTGATTTTTGCCAGTGAAACGAGGCTACTCAGGCGAGAAAAAAACCTCACCCAAATGCATGTCACACCCTGACCTTAGAGATCCTTTTTATGTCTCTATTTGGTTTGGTCAGGGTGTGATTTGGGGTGGGTATTCTATGTTCTATTATTTGTATTTCTATGTTTGGCCGGGTAGGGTTCTCAATCAGGGACAGCTGTCTATCGTTGTCTCTGATTGAGAACCATACTTATGTAGCCCTTTTTCTTTGTGGGAGGTTGACTTTGTTTATGGCACATAGCCTTTAGCGTCACTGTTTGTTTTGTAGTGTTTATTGTTTTGTTCGGCGTCTTTTCTAATAAAATGAATATGTACGCTCACCACGCTGCACCTTGGTCTCCTTCCAACGACGGCCGTGACAGTATAGCCCCGTTGGAAAATATAAACGGACTGTTTGAAAATGTTCCATTTAAAAAAATGTGAATCACATTTTTATTTGGCTTACAGTTTGGGAATACCTGGTAGAGCAATAAAAACAAAGAAGGCTATTAGAATACCTATTTGACCTATTTTATATAATGTGTGTCCCTCAGTTGTATGTCTTTGGAGTTTCCACCTTGAAAATCACTTTCAGTATTACAAAGTTATACAAGGACCTTTTCCTCCAGTGGAAAACTAGGGAGGGGTTTATGTTAAAGAAAATGATTAGCTAATCAAATCTAATTTGTCATAGATTTCAGCATTCCATTGATAATTTGGTGGTTAAATCAAAAGTGTAACCTGGTTTTTAAATGAAGGGAAATAACATTGTGAGCAAAATTATGAATCATATCTCTTTAGTAAATGATTTTTAAAGGATTGATGACCTTAGATTTGAGCATTTGTGCATTCCATTTAAAAAATCCTCATTTACCTAAAATGTATAATTGGTGTTACCAACATTATTGTTAGTACTCCTACTGGTGGTACAATGTTATCATAATGTTACAAATGATTTAAAGTAATTAAACGACCATATTAGTTGATTTAGAATGGGAAGATGTACTCAAACCCATTTAAATAAAATACAAATCTAGAAAAATTCAGTATATTTTTTCCAAAATGCCCAAATGCCACTGCAATTCAAGAATGACAACTTATTTTATCAGGCCAATGAGGCCGTGCCTTTTCCCAGCAGTATCACAGTGTTATATTTGTCCACTAGGAGTCGAGAAGGAGATGTGTTTATAATGCAGGTGTGGTCAGACTGTGAAACAGGATCATTGCTCCAATGACCTCAATGCTGTGGGATGCTCTACCTGCCATAATGAGAGAGATTGTAAAGTAAACTAAACAATTGTGGCAGTAAACATGTAATTTAGCTCCATACAGTTTATGGTTTGTTGTTTATGGTTTTGAATAATGACAGTGTTTGTGCAAACTTTTATTGTCTATTCATAAGTGGGTGTATGCATGGTCAAATAAATGCAGGCTAAAGACAAGGCCATGCCTTTGCTACCAAACCCAATATGTAATGAGCTACAGATAACTTAGACTCCTCAGTTACAATGGAGGACACACCTTAGTGTAACACAGCTGCATTCCTGTCATTCTATAGAAGCCCCCCCATGTAGAGTATATGTACCCAATACACCACACCACGTGACCATGACCACCTAACCAACAAGCTGTAGTCCATGAATTCTTGAAAAGTAATTTCTACAAAAATATATATAAAAATATCAACTTTGGCCCTAGAACAGCCACTTCAGTAACTATCAGAGAGGCTAAGGATCCATTTGACCTAACACCTTCCAGGCTCCTATAAGAAGCTGCTGACAGCTTGGGGACAGAGGCCGACACTGTGGAAGACGTATTCTACAAGAGCATCCTCACACAGGAAAATGGGCCCTTTTATCACAGGCGCAGTAAAAAATAGTTAGTTGTTGTTGAGGATGGAAACCCCATTCAAGGCAGGGAGTCCCAGCTGCTGCAATGTGCTCTGCTGGCCAGGGAGAGGAGAGGAGGGAGCACATGGCACAGGAAGGAGGCACCAGGTGGGCTGACTCTCCACCTGACACCTGAGAGTTCAGTGGTTGAGGAGGAACAGCTGAGTACTGGGGGGCACCTCCTCTGGTTCCTACTCTACTGAACACACAGTCAGTCACACAGCAACTCTGTTAGGACCCCAGACACAACATGAGTCTCATTACTGAGAGAGAGAGTGGCTCAAGACCTCCCTCGCTGAGAAAGCCATCATTTTTCTTTCAAAAATATATGAAAATATCAAGGCAAATTTGATCACAGTCCTCAGTATCCCGGGGAATTGAAACCAGATGAGATGGGCTGAACTGAAACAGCATCTCAGGCACTGCATTCCATTTCCCTCTCTGCCTTAAAAACACATCCTGCAGGGAAAATAGTCTGGAGTCACAGAGGGGGAACAGCAACCGTGATGGTTTGTTTTGAGGAACTAATAAACAGGTCATTTAAAACAGCCCCTGAACGTATAGCTTGATTTCACGTAATCAAGCTATCCGTTCAGGGGGCTGTTTTAAATTACTTGTTTATTTACCCCAGAGCTTCTGTGGAATATACAGGAGGAAATGGGATTATATGGAACAGTAGTTACAAGTGTTGAAAGGAATGCAGGGAGGAAAAGGGAATGAGGAAAAGGGACTGAATCTAGTAGAATGACTTTGACTTGAATGTTTTGTTATACCCAAATCTACCCACATTCTGTCAAAGGACAATTTCACAAATGAGACGTGTTTGATATTTATATATTCATTAGGTCCCGAACATTCAAAATGTCAAAATAGGCAATAATGATACTGTTCCACTCTAATAGTACTCTAATAGCACAATAGGCATGTAATAAATGGTGGGGTCCTGAACTATTTTGCCACTGTTGTTTGGCCCCACTTTTATCTAGTGGACAGGAGCCACTATTAGTGTCTGTGTGAAGTCCTGAGAGATCATCAATATCCTGCCAGCCAATAGCTCCGGACCTCATTACGCTCCAGCCCAGGAGCCTCATGCCCATTTCCCATTTTGCCGCAAGCAGTCACACTGGTAATGACAACTATAATTGCCCTGCTGCGGATGTTTCGTTCTGGCCTGCGAGGCCCCTGTGTCCTGGGTTATGATAGAATGGTGCAGCCATGTAAGAGAGTTAGAGTTTGCAAGTGGCTCCCTGCCATGCCATTTCACCTTTCTCCTCAGTGGTACACTCCTGCCATGCCGCTTCCTTTCACCTTTCTCCTCAGTGGTACACTCCTGCCATGCCGCTTCCTTTCACCTTTCTCCTCAGTGGTACACTCCTGCCATGCCGCTTCCTTTCACCTTTCTCCTCAGTGGTACACTCCTGCCATGCCGCTTCCTTTCACCTTTCTCCTCAGTGGTACACTCCTGCCATGCCGCTTCCTTTCACCTTTCTCCTCAGTGGTACACTCCTGCCATGCCGCTTCCTTTCACCTTTCTCCTCAGTGGTACACTCCTGCCATGCCGCTTCCTTTCACCTTTCTCCTCAGTGGTACACTCCTGCCATGCCGCTTCCTTTCACCTTTCTCCTTAGTGGTACACTCCTGCCATGCCGCTTCCTTTCACCTTTCTCCTCAGTGGTACACTCCTGCCATGCCGCTTCCTTTCACCTTTCTCCTCAGTGGTACACTCCTTCCATGCC
Source organism: Oncorhynchus nerka (assembly GCF_034236695.1). NCBI lineage: Eukaryota > Metazoa > Chordata > Actinopteri > Salmoniformes > Salmonidae > Oncorhynchus > Oncorhynchus nerka. The sequence continues at coordinate 30,346,528 of NC_088414.1, forward strand.
GCTTCCTTTCACCTTTCTCCTCAGTGGTACACTCCTGCCATGCCGCTTCCTTTCACCTTTCTCCTCAGTGGTACACTCCTGCCATGCCGCTTCCTTTCACCTTTCTCCTCAGTGGTACACTCCTGCCATGCCGCTTCCTTTCACCTTTCTCCTCAGTGGTACACTCCTTCCATGCCGCTTCCTTTCACCTTTCTCCTCAGTGGTACACTCCTGCCATCCCGCTTCCTTTCACCTTTCTCCTCAGTGGTACACTCCTGCCATGCTGCTTCCTTTCACCTTTCTCCTCAGTGGTACACTCCTGCCATGCCGCTTCCTTTCACCTTTCTCCTCAGTGGTACACTCCTGCCATGCCGCTTCCTTTCACCTTTCTCCTCAGTGGTACACTCCTGCCATGCCGCTTCCTTTCACCTTTCTCCTCAGTGGTACACTCCTGCCATGCCGCTTCCTTTCACCTTTCTCCTCAGTGGTACACTCCTGCCATGCCGCTTCCTTTCACCTTTCTCCTCAGTGGTACACTCCTGCCATGCCGCTTCCTTTCACCTTTCTCCTCAGTGGTACACTCCTGCCATGCCGCTTCCTTTCACCTTTCTCCTCAGTGGTACACTCCTGCCATGCCGCTTCCTTTCACCTTTCTCCTCAGTGGTACACTTTCACCTTTCTCCTCAGTGGTACACTCCTGCAATGCCGCTTCCTTTCACCTTTCTCCTCAGTGGTACACTCCTGCCATGCCGCTTCCTTTCACCTTTCTCCTCAGTGGTACACTCCTGCCATGCCGCTTCCTTTCACCTTTCTCCTCAGTGGTACACTCCTGCCATGCCGCTTCCTTTCACCTTTCTCCTCAGTGGTACACTCCTGCCATAGTTTTCACCGGGTATTTCTGGGCCAGAGTTATGACTGGAACTACACTGTTCAAAGACTATGTTATGCATGTTCACATGACTTTCACTCTTCATAGTTGTGCAAATGTTCAGACCAAAAATTCGATTTGCAAAGCATTTTACATAATCTAGAGCAAACGCTTAAGACTGCTGTAATAATTTAAAACAAATGAGAAGAGTTTGGTCATTATTGCATATATATCAGTACTGTTTATTTTACACTACAAATGTCAGGAGGAGTTAGAAAACCAGGCATGTTTTGGGATTCACCCATTTTAAGTTCTCAGTGTTCAGAATCTGTAATTATTAAACAGCAATACATAAAATATATATCTTCCTGTGGGAGAATAGATAGCAAGATAAATGATAGCATAAATACATTAACAATATTATCTGTCGTCATCACAAAATAATACACAGAAGAAAAAAAGGAATATATGGGTCGTTCCACTAAAAGAGTGACTTTTGCATCCATTTGCTATTTTAAGTAAACATTGTGCACCGATATTACATTTTAAAAGACTTTTATATTAAATGAATATAGACCACATGGAGAATTCTATAAATCACATTTTTCGATATGAATAAAGCCTTGCTAAAGAGCCCAAATTGTGTATTTTGACATTTCCCTCCATGCACCTCTGTGACTTGTAATATTTTACCCCACTTAACCCTACAATTCTGTACGTTTTCACCGTCATTGTAAAGCCCTAGTTATGAAGTTGCTTTGACAAAATAATTGATTTAATGTGATTAGTGAATCATTTACCTTTGCCCCTCATTTTAAGGTCATCCCTGTTACATTATCTTAACTCTCGTTTTAATATGGTGAAACTATGCCGTTTTTTTAAAGAAACATTTCATAGTCAAATCATAGCGTAAAAGCAGGTGAGCTGGCTCTACTCCTATTGGACATTTGCTGGTGTCTGTCGTGGAAAGTGAGGGGGTCGAGCACAACACGTCCACCCTGTTACCCATAGATAGACATACTAGAAATGTTAAAACAATGAAACATTTTTGGTGAAGCTTGCATTCAATTGCCACTCCCTGTTGCAAACAACAAGCTTCCATTCCCCAAGTCAAAACAGGATTCATGGCTGATTTAAGATTCAATTGTCAACTCTGTTACTTTATTCGACATGTAATAGGCACTTTCTATTGTCTTTTTTATTTATTTTGAGATGGGAAAACTTTTATTAAGTTGAACATTTGCTCTTTATGACAGAATGTTCAAATGTGAAATCAAAAGATTTTTTTTTCCAAAAGCACCGAATTGGTGGGATGGCCCATATACTGTAACAATCCCTTATATAAACACCTCAGCCCAGAAGGTAGAGCTCAGAGAATCTACTTCCTTGTTGCTCTACGAATGGAGATCCATGGGATGTGCCGTCTGTCCAAAACCATTTCTGTGATTTAACATCATGGCTATCTGTCTGTCTGACCGTGGTGAGGGTCTCTGGCACCCCACTGGGGACAGGCAGACATTCTCTCCACACAACTGCTCCTCCGACTTCATCTCTCCTGCTGATCAGCCAGAGCCAGGAGGCCTCACACACTGTCTATAAATAACAGAGATGTACTGTATGTAGGTGTCGAAGCTTGTCTACGTGGGCAGAGGAAGGATGTGTTTGTGTGGGTGTGTTGTCGCACAAGAGAGTGAATGTCAATATTTGTTTGTGTGTGACAGAAAGAACAAGAGAGAGATATAGAGAGTAGGAGAGAGAGGACTCAGTACATAGCGTCCTCGTACATGTCCGTCCGGAGACAGAAGAGGATGCCTCCCCCTAGCATGAAGATGGTGCCTCCCCAGCCCAGTCCGTAGCCCCAGTTGAACTCATGGTAGGTCTGGAGGACTGTTCCATCAATGAACTTGATTGGGTAGAGGACCAGTGCACAGGCCTGAAGGACCACTGAAAGAAAGGGGGAAAAAATAGATAACACATTTACATCTTTCTGTGAGTTCACATTTGACAGTTTAGCAATTAGACAATGTATGCAATTCTACAATCTCTGTATGCTATGTGAGATGGTGAAAGGGAACATCACCAGACAGCCATCATCACTTCTGCTTGCCTGACAAGGCTCTTTGTTGTATGAATGAATGGCTACCTGTGTGCAGGTAGAGAACCATTGATGCCAAGGCTGCTGATGGGAAACTGGAGCTGTGTGCGAGTCAGAGAGGGGACAACATCCAGGGCCAGGAAAAAGGTGGTAGATAGATATCCCAACCCAACCCAGCCGTTACCCAGGGGGTCCATCAACCCTCCCCTCAGCGTCCACTACACTTTATAAACCCTGTTCCTCCTCCACGGGTCCTATCACACTCTGTCTGCTCCTACCCTCAGAGGCCCAACAGCTGCTTATTACTGTAGCCTGCAGTCAACTACCAGGCACAACACACCCACCGGACTCATTACTGTAGCCTGTAGTCAACTACCAGGCACAACACACCCACCGGGCTCATTACTGTAGCCTGCAGTCAACTACCAGGTACAACACACCCACCGGACTCATTACTGTAGCCTGTAGTCAACTACCAGGCACAACACACCCACCGGGCTCATTACTGTAGCCTGCAGTCAACTACCAGGTACAACACACCCACCGGGCTCATTACTGTAGCCTGTAGTCAACTACCAGGCACAACACACCCACCGGGCTCATTACTGTAGCCTGCAGTCAACTACCAGGCACAACACACCCACCGGGCTCATTACTGTAGCCTGCAGTCAACTACCAGGTACAACACACCCACCGAGCTCATTACTGTAGCCTGTAGTCAACTACCAGGCACAACACACCCACCATACTCATTACTGTAGCCTGCAGTCAACTACCAGGCACAACACACCCACCGGGCTCATTACTGTAGCCTGTAGTCAACTACCAGGCACAACACACCCACCGGACTCATTACTGTAGCCTGTAGTCAACTACCAGGCACAACACACCCACCGGGCTCATTACTGTAGCCTGTAGTCAACTACCAGGTACAACACACCCACCGGACTCATTACTGTAGCCTGCAGTCAACTACCAGGTACAACACACCCACCGTACTCATTACTGTAGCCTGCAGTCAACTACCAGGCACAACACACCCACCGAGCTCATTACTGTAGCCTGCAGTCAACTACCAGGCACAACACACCCACCGAGCTCATTACTGTAGCCTGCAGTCAACTACCAGGCACAACACACCCACCGGGCTCATTACTGTAGCCTGCAGTCAACTACCAGGCACAACACACCCACCGGGCTCATTACTGTAGCCTGCAGTCAACTACCAGGTACAACACACCCACCGGACCCATTACTGTAGCCTGTAGTCAACTACCAGGCACAACACACCCACCGGGCTCATTACTGTAGCCTGCAGTCAACTACCAGGTACAACACACCCACCGGGCTCATTACTGTAGCCTGTAGTCAACTACCAGGCACAACACACCCACCGGGCTCATTACTGTAGCCTGCAGTCAACTACCAGGCACAACACACCCACCGGGCTCATTACTGTAGCCTGCAGTCAACTACCAGGTACAACACACCCACCGAGCTCATTACTGTAGCCTGTAGTCAACTACCAGGCACAACACACCCACCATACTCATTACTGTAGCCTGCAGTCAACTACCAGGCACAACACACCCACCGGGCTCATTACTGTAGCCTGTAGTCAACTACCAGGCACAACACACCCACCGGACTCATTACTGTAGCCTGTAGTCAACTACCAGGCACAACACACCCACCGGGCTCATTACTGTAGCCTGTAGTCAACTACCAGGTACAACACACCCACCGGACTCATTACTGTAGCCTGCAGTCAACTACCAGGTACAACACACCCACCGTACTCATTACTGTAGCCTGCAGTCAACTACCAGGCACAACACACCCACCGAGCTCATTACTGTAGCCTGCAGTCAACTACCAGGCACAACACACCCACCGAGCTCATTACTGTAGCCTGCAGTCAACTACCAGGCACAACACACCCACCGGGCTCATTACTGTAGCCTGCAGTCAACTACCAGGCACAACACACCCACCAAGCTCATTACTGTAGCCTGCAGTCAACTACCAGGCACAACACACCCACCGGACTCATTACTGTAGCCTGCAGTCAACTACCAGACACAACACACCCACCGAGCTCATTACTGTAGCCTGTAGTCAACTACCAGGTACAACACACCCACCGGACTCATTACTGTAGCCTGTAGTCAACTACCAGGCACAACACACCCACCGGGCTCATTACTGTAGCCTGTAGTCAACTACCAGGCACAACACACCCACCGGGCTCATTACTGTAGCCTGCAGTCAACTACCAGACACAACACACCCACCGGGCTCATTACTGTAAACTGTAGTCAACTACCAGGCACAACACACCCACCGAGCTCATTACTGTAGCCTGCAGTCAACTACCAGGTACAACACACCCACCGGGCTCATTACTGTAGCCTGCAGTCAACTACCAGGCACAACACACCCACCGGGCTCATTACTGTAGCCTGTAGTCAACTACCAGGCACAACACACCCACCGGGCTCATTACTGTAGCCTGTAGTCAACTACCAGGCACAACACACCCAGGCATTACTGTAGCCTGTAGTCAACTACCACACAACACAACCACCGGACTCATTACTGTAGCCTGTAGTCAACTACCAGGTACAACACACCCACGGGCTCATTACTGTAGCCTGTAGTCAACTACCAGGCACAACACACCCACCGGGCTCATTACTGTAGCCTGTAGTCAACTACCAGGTACAACACACCCACCGGACTCATTACTGTAGCCTGCAGTCAACTACCAGGTACAACACACCCACCGGGCTCATTACTGTAGCCTGCAGTCAACTACCAGGCACAACACACCCACCGGGCTCATTACTGTAGCCTGCAGTCAACTACCAGGCACAACACACCCACCGGGCTCATTACTGTAGCCTGCAGTCAACTACCAGGCACAACACACCCACCGGACTCATTACTGTAGCCTGCAGTCAACTACCAGGCACAACACACCCACCGGGCTCATTACTGTAGCCTGCAGTCAACTACCAGGCACAACACACCCACCGGACTCATTACTGTAGCCTGCAGTCAACTACCAGGCACAACACACCCACCGGGCTCATTACTGTAGCCTGTAGTCAACTACCAGGCACAACACACCCACCGGGCTCATTACTGTAGCCTGTAGTCAACTACCAGGCACAACACACCCACCGGGCTCATTACTGTAGCCTGTAGTCAACTACCAGGTACAACACACCCACCGGACTCATTACTGTAGCCTGCAGTCAACTACCAGGTACAACACACCCACCGGACTCATTACTGTAGCCTGCAGTCAACTACCAGGCACAACACACCCACCGAGGCTCATTACTGTAGCCTGCAGTCAACTACCAGGCACAACACACCCACCGGGCTCATTACTGTAGCCTGCAGTCAACTACCAGGCACAACACACCCACCGGGCTCATTACTGTAGCCTGCAGTCAACTACCAGGCACAACACACCCACCAAGCTCATTACTGTAGCCTGCAGTCAACTACCAGGCACAACACACCCACCGGACTCATTACTGTAGCCTGCAGTCAACTACCAGGCACAACACACCCACCGGGCTCATTACTGTAGCCTGTAGTCAACTACCAGGTACAACACACCCACCGGACTCATTACTGTAGCCTGTAGTCAACTACCAGGCACAACACACCCACCGGGCTCATTACTGTAGCCTGTAGTCAACTACCAGGCACAACACACCCACCGGGCTCATTACTGTAGCCTGCAGTCAACTACCAGACACAACACACCCACCGGGCTCATTACTGTAAACTGTAGTCAACTACCAGGCACAACACACCCACCAGGAGCTCATTACTGTAGCCTGCAGTCAACTACCAGGTACAACACACCCACCGGGCTCATTACTGTAGCCTGCAGTCAACTACCAGGCACAACACACCCACCGGGCTCATTACTGTAGCCTGTAGTCAACTACCAGGCACAACACACCCACCGGGCTCATTACTGTAGCCTGTAGTCAACTACCAGGCACAACACAACCACCGGACTCATTACTGTAGCCTGTAGTCAACTACCAGGTACAACACACCCACCGGGCTCATTACTGTAGCCTGTAGTCAACCTACAACACACCCACCAGGTACAACACACCCACCGGGATAATTACTGTAGCCTGCAGTCAACTACCAGGTACAACACACCCACCGGACTCATTACTGTAGCCTGCAGTCAACTACCAGGTACAACACACCCACCGTACTCATTACTGTAGCCTGTAGTCAACTACCAGGCACAACACACCCACCGGGCTCATTACTGTAGCCTGTAGTCAACTACCAGGTACAACACACCCACCGGACTCATTACTGTAGCCTGCAGTCAACTACCAGGCACAACACACCCACCGGGCTCATTACTGTAGCCTGCAGTCAACTACCAGGCACAACACACCCACGGGCTCATTACTGTAGCCTGCAGTCAACTACCAGGCACAACACACCCACCGGGCTCATTACTGTAGCCTGCAGTCAACTACCAGGCACAACACACCCACCGGGCTCATTACTGTAGCCTGCAGTCAACTAGCCAGGCACAACACACCCACCGGACTCATTACTGTAGCCTGCAGTCAACTACCAGACACAACACACCCACCGGGCTCATTACTGTAGCCTGCAGTCAACTACCAGATACAACACACCCACCGAGCTCATTACTGTAGCCTGTAGTCAACTACCAGGCACAACACACCCACCGGGCTCATTACTGTAGCCTGTAGTCAACTACCAGGCACAACACACCCACCGGGCTCATTACTGTAGCCTGCAGTCAACTACCAGACACAACACACCCACCGGGCTCATTACTGTAGCCTGTAGTCAACTACTCAGGCAGTCAACACACCCACCGAGCTCATTACTGTAGCCTGCAGTCAACTACCAGGTACAACACACCCACCGGGCTCATTACTGTAGCCTGCAGTCAACTACCAGGCACAACACACCCACCGGGCTCATTACTGTAGCCTGTAGTCAACTACCAGGCACAACACACCCACCGGGCTCATTACTGTAGCCTGTAGTCAACTACCAGGCACAACACAACCACCGGACTCATTACTGTAGCCTGTAGTCAACTACCAGGTACAACACACCCACCGGGCTCATTACTGTAGCCTGTAGTCAACTACCAGGTACAACACACCCACCGGGATAATTACTGTAGCCTGCAGTCAACTACCAGGTACAACACACCCACCGGACTCATTACTGTAGCCTGCAGTCAACTACCAGGTACAACACACCCACCGTACTCATTACTGTAGCCTGTAGTCAACTACCAGGCACAACACACCCACCGGGCTCATTACTGTAGCCTGTAGTCAACTACCAGGTACAACACACCCACCGGACTCATTACTGTAGCCTGCAGTCAACTACCAGGTACAACACACCCACCGGGCTCATTACTGTAGCCTGCACAACACACCCAGTCAACTACCAGTCAACTACCAGGCACAACACAACACACCCACCGGGCTCATTACTGTAGCCTGCAGTCAACTACCAGGCACAACACACCCACCGGGCTCATTACTGTAGCCTGTAGTCAACTACCAGGTACAACACACCCACCGGGCTCATTACTGTAGCCTGCAGTCAACTACCAGGTACAACACACCCACCGGGCTCATTACTGTAGCCTGTAGTCAACTACCAGGTACAACACACCCACCGGGCTCATTACTGTAGCCTGCAGTCAACTACCAGGCACAACACACCCACCGGGCTCATTACTGTAGCCTGCAGTCAACTACCAGGTACAACACACCCACCGGCATTACTAGCCTGCAGTCAACTACCAGGTACAACACACCCACCGGGCTCATTACTGTAGCCTGTAGTCAACTACCAGGTACAACACACCCACCGGGCTCATTACTGTAGCCTGTAGTCAACTACCAGGCACAACACACCCACCGGACTCATTACTGTAGCCTGTCAACTACCAGTCAACTACCAGGCACAACACACCCACCGGGCTCATTACTGTAGCCTGTAGTCAACTACCAGGTACAACACACCAGCCTGCAGTCAACTACCAGGCACAACACACTCATTACTGTAGCCTGCAGTCAACTACCAGGCACAACACACCCACCGAGGCTCATTACTGTAGCCTGCAGTCAACTACCAGGCACAACACACCCACCGGGCTCATTACTGTAGCCTGTAGTCAACTACCAGGTACAACACACCCACCGGCTCATTACTGTAGCCTGTAGTCAACTACCAGGTACAACACACCCACCGGGCTCATTACTGTAGCCTGTAGTCAACTACCAGGTACAACACACCCACCGGGCTCATTACTGTAGCCTGTAGTCAACTACCAGGTACAACACACCCACCGGGCTCATTACTGTAGCCTGCAGTCAACTACCAGGCACAACACACCCACCGGGCTCATTACTGTAGCCTGCAGTCAACTACCAGGCACAACACACCCACCGGGCTCATTACTGTAGCCTGTAGTCAACTACCAGGTACAACACACCCACCGGGCTCATTACTGTAGCCTGCAGTCAACTACCAGGCACAACACACCCACCGGACTCATTACTGTAGCCTGTAGTCAACTACCAGGCACAACACACCCACCGGGCTCATTACTGTAGCCTGTAGTCAACTACCAGGCACAACACACCCACCGGACTCATTACTGTAGCCTGTAGTCAACTACCAGGTACAACACACCCACCGGGCTCATTACTGTAGCCTGTAGTCAACTACCAGGTACAACACACCCACCAGGACTCATTACTGTAGCCTGCAGTCAACTACCAGGTACAACACACCCACCGGACTCATTACTGTAGCCTGCAGTCAACTACCAGGCACAACACACCCACCGGACTCATTACTGTAGCCTGTAGTCAACTACCAGGCACAACACACCCACCGGGCTCATTACTGTAGCCTGTAGTCAACTACCAGGTACAACACACCCACGGACTCATTACTGTAGCCTGCAGTCAACTACCAGGTACAACACACCCACCGGGCTCATTACTGTAGCCTGTAGTCAACTACCAGGCACAACACACCCACGGGCTCATTACTGTAGCCTGCAGTCAACTACCAGGCACAACACACCCACCGGGCTCATTACTGTAGCCTGTAGTCAACTACCAGGCACAACACACCCACCGGGCTCATTACTGTAGCCTGCAGTCAACTACCAGGCACAACACACCCACCGGGCTCATTACTGTAGCCTGTAGTCAACTACCAGGCACAACACACCCACCGGACTCATTACTGTAGCCTGCAGTCAACTACCAGACACAACACACCCACCGGGCTCATTACTGTAGCCTGCAGTCAACTACCAGGCACAACACACCCACCGGGCTCATTACTGTAGCCTGCAGTCAACTACCAGGCACAACACACCCACGGGCTCATTACTGTAGCCTGTAGTCAACTACCAGGCACAACACACCCACCGGGCTCATTACTGTAGCCTGTAGTCAACTACCAGGCACAACACACCCACCGGACTCATTACTGTAGCCTGTAGTCAACTACCAGGCACAACACACCCACCGGGCTCATTACTGTAGCCTGTAGTCAACTACCAGGTACAACACACCCACCGTACTCATTACTGTAGCCTGCAGTCAACTACCAGGCACAACACACCCACCGAGCTCATTACTGTAGCCTGCAGTCAACTACCAGGCACAACACACCCACCGGGCTCATTACTGTAGCCTGTAGTCAACTACCAGGCACAACACACCCACGGCTCATTACTGTAGCCTGTAGTCAACGGGCTCATTACTGTAGCCTGTAGTCAACTACCAGGCACAACACACCCACCGGACTCATTACTGTAGCCTGTAGTCAACTACCAGGTACAACACACCCACCGGGCTCATTACTGTAGCCTGTAGTCAACTACCAGGTACAACACACCCACCGGGATAATTACTGTAGCCTGCAGTCAACTACCAGGTACAACACACCCACCGGACTCATTACTGTAGCCTGCAGTCAACTACCAGGTACAACACACCCACCGGGCTCATTACTGTAGCCTGCAGTCAACTACCAGGCACAACACACCCACCGGGCTCATTACTGTAGCCTGTAGTCAACTACCAGGCACAACACACCCACCGGGCTCATTACTGTAGCCTGTAGTCAACTACCAGGCACAACACACCCACCGGACTCATTACTGTAGCCTGTAGTCAACTACCAGGCACAACACACCCACCGGGCTCATTACTGTAGCCTGCAGTCAACTACCAGGCACAACACACCCACCGGGCTCATTACTGTAGCCTGTAGTCAACTACCAGGTACAACACACCCACCGGGCTCATTACTGTAGCCTGCAGTCAACTACCAGGTACAACACACCCACCGGGCTCATTACTGTAGCCTGTAGTCAACTACCAGGTACAACACACCCACCGGGCTCATTACTGTAGCCTGCAGTCAACTACCAGGCACAACACACCCACCGGGCTCATTACTGTAGCCTGCAGTCAACTACCAGATACAACACACCCACCGAGCTCATTACTGTAGCCTGTAGTCAACTACTAGGCACAACACACCCACCGGGCTCATTACTGTAGCCTGTAGTCAACTACCAGGCACAACACACCCACCGGACTCATTACTGTAGCCTGTAGTCAACTACCAGGCACAACACACCCACCGGGCTCATTACTGTAGCCTGTAGTCAACTACCAGGTACAACACACCCACCGTACTCATTACTGTAGCCTGCAGTCAACTACCAGGCACAACACACCCACCGAGCTCATTACTGTAGCCTGCAGTCAACTACCAGGCACAACACACCCACCGGGCTCATTACTGTAGCCTGTAGTCAACTACCAGGCACAACACACCCACCGGGCTCATTACTGTAGCCTGTAGTCAACTACCAGGCACAACACACCCACCGGACTCATTACTGTAGCCTGTAGTCAACTACCAGGTACAACACACCCACCGGGCTCATTACTGTAGCCTGTAGTCAACTACCAGGTACAACACACCCACCGGGATAATTACTGTAGCCTGCAGTCAACTACCAGGTACAACACACCCACCGGACTCATTACTGTAGCCTGCAGTCAACTACCAGGTACAACACACCCACCGTACTCATTACTGTAGCCTGTAGTCAACTACCAGGCACAACACACCCACCGGGCTCATTACTGTAGCCTGTAGTCAACTACCAGGTACAACACACCCACCGGACTCATTACTGTAGCCTGCAGTCAACTACCAGGTACAACACACCCACCGGGCTCATTACTGTAGCCTGTAGTCAACTACCAGGCACAACACACCCACCGGACTCATTACTGTAGCCTGTAGTCAACTACCAGGCACAACACACTCACCGGGCTCATTACTGTAGCCTGTAGTCAACTACCAGGCACAACACACCCACCGGACTCATTACTGTAGCCTGTAGTCAACTACCAGGCACAACACACCCACCGGACTCATTACTGTAGCCTGTAGTCAACTACCAGGCACAACACACCCACCGGGCTCATTACTGTAGCCTGCAGTCAACTACCAGGCACAACACACCCACCGGGCTCATTACTGTAGCCTGTAGTCAACTACCAGGTACAACACACCCACCGGGCTCATTACTGTAGCCTGCAGTCAACTACCAGGCACAACACACCCACCGGGCTCATTACTGTAGCCTGTAGTCAACTACCAGGTACAACACACCCACCGGACTCATTACTGTAGCCTGTAGTCATCTAATCAAATCAAATCCAATTTTATTGGTCACATACACATAATTAGCAGATGTTATTGAGGGTGTAGCGAAATGCTTGTGTTTCTAGCTCCAACAGTGCAGTAATGTCTAACAACTCACAACAATACACACAAATCTAAATGTAAAATAATGGAATTAAGAAATATATGTCGGAGTGGCATTGACTAAAATGCAGTACAATAGAATACAGTATTTACATATGAAATGAGTAAAGCAGGATGTAAACATTATTAAAGTGCCCAGTGATTCCATGTCTATGTATATGGGACAGCAGCCTTTAAGGTACAGGGTTGAGTAACTGGGTGGTAGCCGGCTAGTGATGGTTATTTAACAGTCTGATGGCCTTGAGATAGAAGCTGTTTTTCAGTATCTCGGTCCCAGCTTTGATGCACCTGTACTGACCTCGCCTTCTGGATGATAGCGGGGTGACCAGACAGTGGCTCAGGTGGTCGATGTCCTTGATTATCTCTTTGGTCTTCCTGTGACATCAGGTGCTGTAGGTGTCCTGGAGGGCAGGCAGTGTGCCAACAGTGATGCGTTGGGCAGACCGCAGCACCCTCTGGAGAGCCCTGCGGTTGTGGGCGGTGCAGTTGCCGTACCAGGTGGTGATATAGCACGACAGGATGCTCTCAATTGTGCATCTGTAAAAGTTTATGAGGTTCTTAGGGGCCAAGCCAAATTTCTTCAACCTCCACACTGTCTGTGTGGGTGGACCATTTCAGTTTGTCAGCGATGTGTACGCCGAGGACCTTGAAGCTTTCCACTTTCTCCACTGCGGTCCTGTTGATGTGAAGAAGGGCGTGTTCCCTCTGCTGTTTCCTAAAGTCCACGATCAGCCCCTTCATTTTGTTGACGTTGATGAGAGGTTATTTTCCTGGCACCACTCCACCAGAGCCCTCACCTCCTCCCTGTAGGCTGTCTTGTCATTGTTGGTAATCAGGCCTGCTATGGTTGTGTTGTCTGAAACTTGATGACTTGATGAGTTGGAGGGGTGCAGTTGCTGTACCATGTGGTGATATAGCCCGACAGGATGCTCTCAATTGTGCATCTGTAAAAGTTTGTGAGGTTCTTAGGGGCCAAGACAAATTTCTTCAGCCTCCTGAGGTTGCACAGGGCGGAGTTCAGACCCAGGGCCCCGAGCTTGATGATGAGCTTGGAGGGTACTATGGTGTTGAAGGCTCAGCATTCTTACATAAGTATTCCTCTTGTCCAGATGGGATAGGGCAGTGTCCAGTGCAATGGTGATTGCATTGTATGTGGATCTATTGGGGCGGTAAGCAAATTGAAGTGGGTCTCAGGCGACAGGTTAGGTAGAGGTGATATGATTTTTAACTGTCAAAGCACAGAAGTGAGTGCTACGGGGTGATTGTCATTTAGTTCAGTTAGCTTTCTTGGGTACAGGAACAATTGTGGACATCTTGAAGCAAGTGGGGACAGCAGACTGGGATTGGAAGAAATTGAGTATGTCCGTAAACACTCCAGCCAACTGGTCAGCGCATGCCCTGAGGACGCGGCTAGGGATGCCGTCTGGGCCGGCAGCCTTGTGAGGGTTAACACACATAAAATGTCTTACTCACGTCGGCCACGGAGAACAAGAGCCAAAAGTCCTTGGGAGTGGGCCGCGTCGATGGCACTGTGTGATTGCCTTGCAGAGGGAATAACTACACTGTAAGTATACAACCAGTCACCTTGCCAGGGTTAAATACGATGGTTTGCGCTTTCAGTTTAGCGCAAATGCTGCCATCTATCCACGGTTTCTGGTTTGGGTAGGTTTTAATAGTCACAGTGGGAACAACATCCTCTATACACTTTCTGATGAACTCAGTCACCGGGTCCGTGTATACGTCAATGTTATTCTCAGAACATATCCCAGTCCACGTGATCAAAACAATCTTGAAGCATGGATTCCGATTGGTCAGATAAGCATTGAATAGACCTTAGCACGGGTACTTCCTGTTTGAGTTTCTGCCTATAGGAAGGGAGGAGCAAAATGGAATTTGCCCGAAGGGAGGGCAGGGGAGGGGCTTGTAGGCATATGTGAAGAGAGAATAGCAGTGGTTGAGTGTTTTGAGTACTAAAGTCAATGTGTTGATAGAACTTCGGTAGCGTTTTCTTCAAGTTCGCTTAGTTAAAATCCCCAACTACAATAAAATGCGGCCTCAGAATATGTGGTTTCCAGTTTGCACAAAGTCCAGTGTAGTTTCATGAGGGTCGTCATGGTATCGGTTTGAGGGGGAACATACACAGCTGTAACTATAACCGAAGAGAATTCTCTGGGGAGGTAATACGGTCAGCACTAGATTGTGAGGTTTCTGTACGTTATCACAATCACACCATGAGTGGATAATCATGAAACATACACCACCGCCCTACCAGGCACAACACACCCACCAGACTCATTACTGCAGGACAACACACTGGCCCATACTTCACCACACAGTAAACAAACAACATCCTGTATCCAATCTCTAGTTCTCTTGTAGCGTTCTAATGCATCCTCCTTCAGTTGACTCTGAGCAGTACTCTACCATATGTTATACTCTATGGTTGTGGCATAACATTCTTGGGCTTTATTGACCACAGCCTAAATATAGGCTCATTGGCCCGTATTCACAAAGCAACTCAGACGAGTGCAGATCTAGGATCAGTTTTGCCTTTGAGGTGAAAATTAATAGGTTAATATGGACAGCAGGCACCTGATCCTAGATCAGAACTCCTACTCTCAGACGCTTTATGAATACAGGCCATTGTATTAAACAATTCTGGTCCAGTATTTTACACGCTGTACTGAAGTGTTTAGGTAAAGGCCTACAGATACTGGATCTTAATTTGACCAGTATTGTCGTAGCAAAATAATCCTATAGTCCATAATGTTGCTGGTTATGCTATTACATGGAAAAATTAAGTTACATGAAAAGTGCAATACGCTCACCTTTAAAACTATCAGCAAAAAAAAAAAAAAAAAATTGAATTAAAATGAACAAAAATATAAATGCAACAATTATGTTACAGCTCATATAACGAAATCAGTCAATTGAAATAAATTCATTAGGCTATAATCTATGGATTTCACATGACTGGGAATATAGATATGCATCTGTTGGTCACAGATACCTTAAAAAAAGGTAGGTGTGTGGATCAGAAAACCAGTCAGTATCTGGTGTGACAACCATTTGCCTCATGCAGCGCAACACATCTCCTTCACGTAGAGTTGATCAGACTGTTGATTGTGGCCTGTTGAATGTTGTCCCACTCCTCTTCAACAGCAGTGCGAAGTTGCTGGATATTGGCAGGAACTGGAACACACTGTCGTACACGTCAACCCAGAGCATCCCAAACATGCTCAATGGGTGACATGTCTGGTGAGTATGCAGGCCAGGGAAGAACTGGGACATTTTTTGTTTCCAGGAATTGTGTACAGATCCTTGTGACATGGGGCCGTGCATTATCATGCTGGAACATGAGGTGATGGCGGCATATGAATGGCACGACAATGGGCCTCAGGATCTCGTCACGTTATCTCTGTGCATTCAAAGGGCCCTCGATAAAATGCAATTGTAATCATTGTCAGTAGCTTATGCCTGCCCATACTATAACCCCACCTCCACCATGGGACACTCTGTTCACAACACTGACAATAGCAAAATGGGGCACTCTGTTCACAACACTGACAATAGCAAACTTCTCGCCCACACATCACCACACACACTGTCTGCCATCGGACCGGTATAGCTGAAACCAGGATTAATCTGTGAAGATCACGCTTCTACAGCGTGCCAGTGGCCATTGAAGGTGAGCATTTTCCCACTGAAGTCGGTTACGCCGCAGAACTGCAGTCAAGTCAAGACCCAGATGAGGACGACGAGCACTCAGATGAGCTTCCCCGAGACGGTTTCTGACAGTTTGTGCAGAAACTCTTTGGTTGTGCAAACCCACAATTTCATCAGCTGTCCGGGTGGCTGGTCTCAGACGATCCCACAGGTGAAGAAGCCAGATGTGGAGGTCCTGGGTTGGCATGGTTACATGTTGTCAGCGGTTGTGAGGCCAGTTGGACCAAATTCTCTAAAAAGACGTTGGAGGCAGTTTATGGTAGAGAAATTAACATTCAATTCTCTGGCAACAGCTCTGGTGGACATTCCTGCAGTCAACATGCCAATAACACACTCCCTCAAAACCTGAGACATCTTGTGGCATTGTGTTTTATCAGCTTCTTGATATGCCACATCTGTCAGGTGGATGGATTATCTTGGCAAAGTGCTCACTAACAGGGATGTAAAGAAATTTGTGAACAACATTTTAGAGAAATAAGCTTTTTGTACCTATGGAAAAATGTTGTGATCTTTTATTTCAGCTGATGAAACATGGGACCAACACAAATATATTTTTGTTCAGTGTAAGATCTGACACCTGTACTATAACTAGCTCTATGTCAGCATAATACTGTCATATGATCCTGAACTTCCAGAGAAAAGTTCCACCAGTGTTTAAAGTTGTGTTCCATTGGACTGTATTGAGTTTGTAGTGGCAGAGTAAACAACACTGTTAAAGCTCCCAATTCACTGCTTCATTGACAACGTTTGACCTGACGAAGATCCGTTTGGGATGGAAACGTTGTCAATAAAGAGGTGAATTGGGAGCTTTAACAGTGTGCGGGCCTTCTTGTTCTTTAATAGTATTCTTTATTAGCCTATGTTTTTAAGGATGTGCGTATGCCCACAAACTTTTCTATAGACTGTTGTGGCAGAGGTTATAATAGAAAACCTGAAATATCTGAAACATCCCTATAGCGACAGATCTTTCATTATGGACATCATGTGTTAACATTGTTCGGTGCAACTTGTGGAGCAGGAAAGGTGTAAACACAGTAGTTGCCACACAGTTGTCAGATTGTTATAAAGCTCAGTGAGTGTCTGTTCTGTACATCCTGTGGAATAGTCACCAGTGTTGGCCGATTGAACTTTGATCTAATAGCGCTACAACAAAGTTCTGATTCACTTTGGCTCCCTTTGGTCACATTGTGTAAACTCATCCCTCATCACATTCCTCACATTCTGAGTCAACGCATTCTTAATAAATCCTTTTAAGAGCAGGAAGCTGTCAGTGTGTGTGTGTACATGTCTGCTTAGACATGTGTGTGTTCTTCCTACTTTTAGAGTCAAACAGTAGGGCGCCTAGTTAAAAGAGAGAAATACCACACTGTGGGCCCTCTACACATTTTAACTACTGTTCCTTGTGTGTGTGTATACGTGTGTGTGTATATACGTATGTGTGTGTATACGTGTGTGTGTATATACGTATGTGTGTGTATATGTGTGAGTACTGGACTCAGAGCAAGGACATTGTGTAATTTACTGAGACCACCTATTTCCTTCCTGCTGTACAAGGCGGCGGGGCCTGGAGGAGAGGAGGAGATGGAGAGGGGGGTAGGCTGAGACATAAGCCAAGGAACATGACTCTGTTGAGGGAGGCCAGACTGAAGCGGCTGGGCTGGGGCTGTACCTCTGGCCAGCAGTTAGGCACAACACTATTGACTCCAAGCCTTTCTCTGACTAGGGGAAAGGCTGGGAAATGTACCACTCTCTCCCCTTCCCTCGCTTCCCCTCCCTCTCCTCCCGTGACTGAGGGCTCTCTCCCTCTCCTGTGACTGCTGGCTCTCTCACTCCCTCTCTCCTGTGACTGCTGGCTCTCTCCCTCCCTCTATCCTGTGACTGCTGGCTCTCTCCCTCGACTGCTGGCTCTCTCCCTCTCCACCCCACTCTCCCATGACTGAGGGCTCTCTCGCTCTCCACCCCTCTCTCCCATGACTGAGGGCTCTCTCCCTCCCCACCACCACCCCCCTCTCCCATGACTGAGGGCTCTCTCCCTCTACACCCCTCTCTCCCATGACTGAGGGCTCTCTCCCTCTCCACCCCTCTCTCCCATGACTGAGGGCTCTCTCCCTCTCCACCCCTCTCTCCCATGACTGCTGGCTCTCTCCCTACCCCTAGACTGCTGGCTCTCTCCCTCTCCCCCCTCTCCTGTGACTGCTGGCTCTCTCCCTCCCCTCTCTCCCATGACTGCTGGCTCTCTCCCTCTCCACCCCTCTCTCCCATGACTGCTGGCTCTCTCCCTCTCCACCCCTCTCTCCCGTGACTGCTGGCTCTCTCCCACCCTCTCTTCCATGACTGCTGGCTCTCTCCCTCTCCCCCTCTCTCCCATGACTGAGGGCGCTCTCCCTCTCCACCCCTCTCTCCCATGACTGCTGGCTCTCTCCCTCTCTCCCCCTCTCTCCCATGACTGCTGGCTCTCTCCCTCCCTCTCTCCCATGACTGCTGGCTCTCTCCCTCTCCCCCTCTTTCCCATGACTGAGGGCTCTCTCCCTCTCCCCCTCTTTCCCATGATTGCTGGCTCTCTCCCTCTCCACCCCTCTCTCCCGTGACTGCTGGCTCTCTCCCTCCCTCTCTCCCATGACTGCTGGCTCTCTCCCTCTCCCCCTCTTTCCCATGACTGAGGGCTCTCTCCCTCTCCCCCTCTTTCCCATGACTGAGGGCTCTCTCCCTCTCCACCCCTCTCTCCCGTGACTGCTGGCTCTCTCCCTCCCTCTCTCCCATGACTGCTGGCTCTCTCCCTCCCCCCCTCTTTCCCATGACTGAGGGCTCTCTCCCTCTCCACCCCTCTCTCCCATGACTGCTGGCTCTCTCCCTCTCCACCCCTCTCTCCCGTGACTGCTGGCTCTCTCCCTCTCCAACCCTCTCTCCCATGATTGCTGGCTCTCTCCCTCTCCACCCCTCTCTCCCGTGACTGCTGGCTCTCTCCCTCCCTCTCTCCCATGACTGCTGGCTCTCTCCCTCTCCCCCTCTTTCCCATGACTGAGGGCTCTCTCCCTCTCCCCCTCTTTCCCATGACTGAGGGCTCTCTCCCTCTCCACCCCTCTCTCCCGTGACTGCTGGCTCTCTCCCTCCCTCTCTCCCATGACTGCTGGCTCTCTCCCTCCCCCCTCTTTCCCATGACTGAGGGCTCTCTCCCTCTCCACCCCTCTCTCCCATGACTGCTGGCTCTCTCCCTCTCCACCCCTCTCTCCCGTGACTGCTGGCTCTCTCCCTCCCTCTCTCCCATGACTGCTGGCTCTCTCCCTCTCCCCCCCCTCTCCCAAGACTGAGGGCTCTCTCCCTCTCCACCCCTCTCTCCCGTGACTGCTGGCTCTCTCCCTCCCTCTCTCCCATGACAGAGGTATCTTTCCCCCACACCCACTCATCTCTCCCATGATGGAGGGCTCTCTCCCTCTCCACCCCTCTCCCCCATGATGGAGCCCCCCCCCCCATCCTGTGACTAAGGGCTCTCTTCCCCTCCTTCTTCCCCCTCCCTCCGCCTCCCTCCTGTGACTGGGGGCTTTCCTGCCATAAGGAGACCTTTATCCTCACCAGGCCTGAAAGCACTGCCTCTTACACATTTCTCAGCAAATGACAAACAGCGAAAGCCTCAGACATCATATCTACCCCACTACATACTGTTCCTACAGTACTGCAGGCTTTCATGCTGTTTAGGTTTTTCCAAGAGCGAGCTTAAGTAACCGGGTGATGGAACCAATGGTTGGCTGTATCCATCCTTACACCTGTCCCCCAATGGACTTGCAGAACACTTCCCAAACAGAAAACTTAGAAAAGATATGTGTTGAGGCCTAAGAAGAGAAAGTGCAGGGAGTGGGAGAAAGGTATTTGTTAGCATTCGACATAAATGGCATAGCAGGGTGCATGTCTGTTATTAGAAACAAGTTTTATATTGGGGAAAGTTGTACTGAGCACCACCCAAGTAAGGCTGTGGTCTCTGCTTCATCGTTGTTTTCAAACCACAAGATGTACTGACTGCACTGTACACCGCTCTATTCCTGACATCACATACAACACACAGACACGCACAGACCTTTTGTTCTTCATTGTTACAACAAACAACAAAAACAATGTCTGTTTTTATATTGCTTTCTTATATTTTAACCTTTATTTAACTAGGCAAGTCAGCTCAGAACAAATTCTTACTTTAAAATGAAGGCCTACCCCCGGCCAAACCCGAACCCGGACGACGCTAGGCAAATTGTGCGCCATCCTATGGGACTCGCAATCACGGCCGGTTGTGATACAGCCTGGAATTTAACCAGGGTCTGTAGTGACCCCTCTAGCACAGAGATGCAGTGCCTAAACCACTGCTCCACTCGGGAGCCTTGGCCTACTATGCTTGTCCCCTCTGGGAATGTTTTATATGGTGATGTATTGGTTGTAATATGCCGCTGTTAATTTGCAACAGTACAGTTCACACAAGACAAACACAAAGTATTGTGAAATTTGTTTTGTGAACTATGACTTTATGAGTTGAGTTCTCCTCTGCACTGTCATTCCAGGACTATTTATTGTGTTTCACTGAGCCTGAAAAGTAAAAGGACCAGAGTAGACAGAAAGAGTGAGTGACTGAGTGAGTGAGTGAGTGAGAGAGTACAGACAAAACAGAGAGAGAGAGAGAGAGAGCAGACAAAGCAGCGAGAGCAGACAAAGCAGAGTGAGAGAGAGAGCAGACAAAGCAGAGTGAGAGAGAGAGCATGCAAAGCAGAGTGAGAGAGAGCAGATAAAGCAGAGTGAGAGAGAGAGCAGACAAAGCAGAGAGAGAGAGCAGGCAAAGCAGAGAGAGAGAGAGCAGACAAAGCAGAGAGAGAGAGAGCAGACAAAGCAGAGAGAGAGAGCAGACAAAGCAGAGAGAGAGAGCAGACAAGGCAGAGAGAGCGAGAGAGAGAGCAGACAAAGCAGAGAGAGAGCAGACAAAGCAGAGAGAGAGAGAGCAGACAAAGCAGAGAGAGAGAGCAGACAAGGCAGAGAGAGAGAGAGAGAGAGAGCAGACAACGCAGAAAGAGAGAGAGCAGACAAAGCAGAAAGAGAGAGGAGACAAAGCAGAAAGAGAGAGAGCAGACAAAGCAGAAAGAGAGAGAGCAGACAAAGCAGAAAGAGAGAGAGGAGACAAAGCAGCAAGAGAGAGAGCAGACAAAGCAGAAAGAGAGAGAGCAGACAAAGCAGAAAGAGAGAGAGAGCAGACAAAGCAGAAAGAGGAGAGAGCAGACAAAGCTGAAAGATAGAGAGAGAGAGAGCAGACAAAGCAGAAAGAGAAAGAGAGAAAGCAGACAAATCAGAAAGAGAAAGAGAGAGAGCAGACAAAGCAGAAAGAGAGAGAGAGAGAGAGAGAGAGAGCAGACAAATCAGAAAGAGAGAGAGAGCAGACAAAGCAGTAAGAGAGGGAGAGAGAGAGAGAGAGAGAGAGCAGACAAATCAGAAAGAGAGAGAGAGCAGACAAAGCAGAAAGAGAGAGAGAGAGAGAGAGAGAGAGCAGACAAATCAGAAAGAGAGAGAGAGCAGACAAAGCAGTAAGAGAGAGAGAGAGAGAGAGAGAGGGAGAGAGAGAGAGCAGACAAAGCAGAAAGAAAGAGAGAGAGAGCAGACAAAGCAGAAAGAAATAGAGAGAGAGAGCAGACAAAGCAGAAAGAGAGAGAGAGCAGACAAAGCTGAAAGAGAGAGAGAGAGAGAGAGCAGACAAAGCAGAAAGAAAGAGAGAGCAGACAAAGCAGAAAGAAATAGATAGAAAGAGAGAGAGAGAGAGCAGACAAAGCAGCAAGAGAGAGAGAGAGCAGATAGAGCAGAAAGAGAGAGAGAGAGCAGACAAAGCAGAAAGAGAGAGAGCAGACAAAACAGAAATAGAGAGAGCAGACAGCAGAAAGAGAGAGAGAGAGCAGACAAAGCAGAAAGAGAGAAAGAGCAGACAAAGCAGAAAGAGAGAGAGAGAGGAGACAAAGCAGAAAGAGAGAGAGAGCAGACAAAGCTGAAAGAGAGAGAGATAGAGATAGAGAGAGAGAGAGAGAGAGAGAGAGAGAGAGAGAGAGAGAGAGCAGACAAAGCAGAAAGAAAGAGAGAGAGAGCAGACAAAGCAGAAAGAAAGAGAGAGAGAGAGCAGACAAAGCAGAAAGAGAGAGAGCAGACAAAGCAGAAAGAAAGAGAGAGAGAGAGCAGACAAAGCAGAAAGAGAGAGAGAGCTATGGGGAGGGAATACATTCCTCTCTTCATTGGTAACTGTGCAAATTCTGTGGCTGCTTTTCTTGGCACACAGCAGCCTGCTTTCTGGGTCTCACAACAGCTCCCTCACCACAGAAAAAGTTAGCTCAAACCCAACTCCCCTCTTATCCCCCCCACCCTCTCCTTCTCCACACGTTACTATTTTATTACGATCCACGTTCGCTGTTGCCAAGGCAGCAGCTACTCTTCCTGTCCTGAGGTCCAAACAGAGATAAAACATTACATCAAACAAAACACTGTGCATTACATAAATGTATATTTCTCCATTACAGTATTACAATACTACATTACTAAGAATAGTGTGTGGGTGTGTGTAGAGTGCATGTTTTAGAGAGTGTGTGTGAGGTGTTGTTTTATCGCTTTTTCTAATCAGATTTGACTCCTAGTTACCTGAGGTGGAAGAGAGTTCCATCCTGGCTCTATATAGTACTGTGCATTTCCTAGCCACTGTTCTGGACTTGGAGACGTTTCAAAGACCTCTGGTGGCATGTCTTGTGGGGTACGTATGAGTGTCTGAGCTGTGTGCTAATCAATTAAACAGACAGACTGGTACTTTTAACACATCACTACCTCACCCTCACATTCAGTCTCAGTCAGTGTCTATTTAGCTTTGTGCAAATAACTTGACCATTTTCTCAAATGGTAATTATGTGTCTATGTAGACCAACTGTGGTGTGAAGGGAAAATAAAGGTAAATGCCAAAATAAAGGAAACACCAACATAGAGCGTCTTAATAGGGCGTTGGGTCACCGTGAGCCGCCAGAACAGCTTCAATACGCCTTGCCATAGACCTGGCTATGCTCCATGCCATAGGCTGTAGGCTTGTTCATTTACCCGACAAGATATGTTTATGTCCCATGCCATTATTTTATATTATATGATTTTATAGTAAAAAGAATAGAATTTAACTGAACTGAAAGAAATAGAAGTGATATTTTTCCCATTCCGGAGCGAGTGCAAATATGAAGTGGATATGTGGAGCGTAAAGTGATCATTTGAAACAGGTCCTATATGCTTGATTTTGAGTTATTTGGCAACCTTAGAATGTCTTACAAATCAAAATGTATATGGGCTGCATGATGGGACTATGGGCTATTGATGATTTGAGAAAGTCACAAAAAAAAAATGCTTGCTCTCTGTTCCTTGCCTCAGGCTGCACATGCTGTGTGTCCTCTCATCAAGTGATCATATTTTCACCCATCAGACTATTCTCTCGTCTTTACAAATATGTCATTTGTTTCGATTTAGAATGACCCCTTTGGGAACAGGGGAAAATACATGTTATCTCTATGCACTCGAATAAATCAAATCAAATCCTATTTGTCACAGATAATAAACATTGAGTAGCAGCAGTCAATGTAAATAGTCTGGGTGGCCATTTGATGAAATGTTTAGCAGAGAAATGAGAGCCAGTTTCATCATAGCGCTTGATGGTTTTTGAGACTGCACTTGAAGAAACTTTCAAAATTCTTAGAAATGTTCCGCATTGACTGACCTTCATGTCTTAAAGTAATGACGGACTGTCATTTCTCTTTGCTTATTTGAAATGTTCTTGCCATAATATGGACTTGGTCTTTTACCAACTAGGAATATCTTCCGTATACCACACCTACCTTGTCACAACACAACTGATTGGCTCAAACACATTAAGAAGGAAAGAAATTCCACATATTAACTTTTAACAAGGCACACCTGTTAATTGAAATGCATTCCAGGTGACTACCTCATGAAGCTGGTTGAGATAATGCCAAGAGTGTGTAAAGCTGTCATTAAGGCAAAGCGTGGCTACTTTGAAGAATCTCAAATATGAAATATATTTTGATTTGTTTAACACTTTTTTGGTTACTACATGATGCCATATGTGTTATGTCATAGTTTTAATCACTTCAGTATTATTCTACAATGTAGAAAATAGCAAAAATAAAGAAAAACCCTGGAATAAGTAGGTGTGTCCAAACTTTCGACTGGTACTGTATATATATTAAAAATGAACATCATATTTTTTGCAGTGGTGGCAAGAATTGAACAGCTGTTGGCCACTGCTCCTAAATGAATATAGGAGAAACATTAGAGATGTAAGTGATGGTGTTGTGGATTATTGTAGAGTGTTGTACAGTATGTCCATGTATGGTGTTATGTTGGAGCATGATGGATGTACCTGCAGTGAACAGGAACACAGCCACCATGCGGTAGTGCCGTATGCGTGTCCCCCGGCACAGGGAGATGAGGGCCACCAGGAAGGTCACCAGAGTCACCGCAGCACCGGCCAGCAGCAGCACCAGAGTGGCGATCTGCCAGTCTGCAGGAGGAGGAAACATGTTACAGTCACTCACTGAAATCACACTATGGTGGAGTTGAATGGATCCCCCATTAACTCAGATCAGTGATGACAGACAAGCAGGAAACAAATAACCTACTGCTCGTTACAACGCAAAACACGTGTGTTTGTGGTCAAGAAAAGATATTCAAATTCCCCACACAGCTCTCCCTCTTCAGTTTTAACAGACAGTGAACAGGGAGCTTAACTCATACAGCTACTTCAAACAAGCTCACTTGACTATGTGCCAAAAAGGTTCTCCCATATCCTCCATCCCATCTGCCACGGCTTCTCTTCTGTCCAGGTTCTGGCTGTGCAGAAAGTGCTGAGGTACAGTGCTCCAAAATCCAGCTGACTGTTCAGTTCTCTCTCAGGTCTGTTGCATCTCGGTTGGCTGGCTTATCTCAGAGAACAGAGAGAAGCTCCACTCGAGGCAGCTAATGGGCTCCGTCTGTCCTCTGTCATGTCCCTATCTGCCCCCCCCCCAGGCCATTTACTCTTTTGTCTCCTGTAATGTTAACCCCACAACCCTGATGCCCTTGTCCTAATGAGCTCCGCCAGGCAGGCAGGTGTTCTCTCTCACTGCCCAGGGACAAGCTTATCTCTCAGGGCCCACCTCTCCACATTCCACCACAACAACAGAGGGGAGGAGCTGTGTGAGATGAGAGGCCTCCACAGACTCACTGGGGATGGATGATGATGGTTCCTCATTCCACCACAACAACAGAGGGGAGGAGCTGTGTGAGATGAGAGGCCTCCACAGACCCACTGGGGATGGATGATGATGGTTCCTCATTTCACCCCTACTCAAACGAGCTGGACCAACCACAACACCAGGATGGACCAGAGGAACAATACAGAGACCATTCCACTGGCGACACGGTCTGTCCAGACAAACCTCTGAGGTGAGGATAGCAGGAGGCTCTGGCAGGAGAATGACAGGTGTTTTTCTGACAGAGACGGACCATCAAGCTGGGTTGGGAGAGGGAGGGTGTCGCTGGCTGGGCACAGATCTGAGAGAAAGGATCCTATCAGAGGAGACAGCCAGGGTTAACCTGCCTCGCCTGAGCACAGCACCCATCTGGTGTCTGTCTCAGTCTACACTGCCTGCCAGCCTCTCTGCTCTGTGCTCTGCTCGAGTCATACAGCTGGCTGCAGTGGCAGGTAGTGTCATCACTAATGCTCTCCCTGCAGGTAAAATAAACAGCACATTCTACTCTGCTTGGAGGTTCAGCCAAAACAGCTACTGAGATACTGAGAAGCAGTACGGGAGAAGGAAGATACTCTTGTTTGGAAGGAGCATGGGATATTGAAAGAGACCAACAATCGTTTTCAGTAGTGCAATATGATAACATGTTGTTGCCATAAATAGATAGAATACATTCTCATCAAACATATTTTTATGGCCAAAGGAAATATTTTTTTCTCCCTTAAATATGTGTCTTGAACCCTGTAGGAATGTGTGAGAACTCCATCTCCTTAAAACAAACTGTGAAATGTATCTATGATAAGGCTTTCAGTCCATAACCAAGGACCCTCAATCCCCATCCCCCATTCAAAGAGAGTGAGGGCGAGAGACATTCACAAAAACAGAGTGGCCTACACCAGTGGAACGCAACAATAGGTGAAACACACCCACCTGCATTCACAAAGCTTACAAAGGCCAGTGGAGCTCCCAGATGGCACATCACGTCATAGGGACAACTCTCAGCTGAGAAAGAAAACTTCAAATTGCAAGATCAAAAAACCGCGAGGACACGAAAAGAGAACCGATAGGCCTAAACAGCTACTTGTATCTCGAGAATTACTCACATAGGTGGCGAATCTCCGCTATATTGGCGCGCTCTGGCTGACAGGGCAGAGAGCAAAATATTACCATTGGCCTGGAACGCAAATCCTACAGTAGACACGCATATGTGGAGCCGGACTGAGAGCGATTACAGTACATTAACAATGGTCCATTGTTTTATCTCTTCATCCCATGATGTACATAGAAATTCACCGTAAATTCCAGACATTTCTCTCACTACAATCAGATTGAGTCACGCATTGTTCTTCTATCCATCTGGGCCAGTCTGTTAATGTGTGTAGACTAAACATTGTATAGCCTATCCTATGCTAGAACTTTGATAAAGAGAAACAACTGAAAAAGAGACTCTGGGTCTCAGTGGGCTTTTCCTGGTCAAATAAAAGGTTAAATAAATAAACTGCACCAGACGACCCCCAGTTTCCATGCCACAGCATGAAGGCAGGCGTTATAGCCAGGTTCTATCACGTGTGTTACAACAGATGATGGGAAATAATATAATGTTTTAAAATGCCAATATCACAATGTTTGGGTTCCGTATAGTCCCAAGTCATGCTATGCCAATAAAGGCCTACTTCCCCATTATTTTGGGAGTCAAAGGATTATAACTAATTATGGGGACCCCTTTTCATCTGGACAGAACACCACTTGAAAGGCGTGATTTACATCAAGATATAGAATAATTTTAGGGAAAAAAACCATTAATCGCTTCTTACCAGATGTGAGGGTGGAAAGGCATCTCCAGCCAGCCTCTGTTTCAGTGCATGATTCCCATAGCGACAAAGAAAAACGCTCTGCCGTTACCCAGGCGGGGCTCAATAACGCTACGATGTCCAGACACAATGCCAGAAATATACAAAGTAAAGCAATCAACTTGAACGGTCGGAAAACGTACACTTCATTTATCGACATTTTTTCATATTAAGTTGACTCGGATCCACGCGTGTTGAAATTGAGGAGAAAATAAAAGCTGCGACAGGGTCCTCAAGCACGATCAGATCCGAAAGTTCAGAATCGACTACAGCAAGTTGTGGTGCAACCCCTCATAAAGTCCTCTCCTCCCGGCGTCTGTCTGTGCGCACAATGCGCTTTACTCAGATTCCGTGCGCCCCCATCTGGACAACTGATATGTCAGCTCCCACAGTCACTGCGGAACTCATTTCACTACTACAGTTGAGATAAGGATGGAAATATACGAGCCATCAATATAAGAATGATTACAGACGGAGTAGTCTCCCGTGGGCAGATTATGTGTGTAGTTGACCAAATTATTCAAGATTTTACTTCTGGGTTAACCGAGATTACAGACGGAGGCGCTTTGGATACCATGGATTGGAAACCAATCAAAATCCCAAATTCCTCCCCACGTTGGACCATCCCGCCAGTCGTTGGTCGCCTAACACCTCTAACAAGGTCACATGACCGTCCCATAACGACCACCTGGTCAGAGGCTGGACTTCAAGTCTATGGTTGCTGTCCAAACACTTAAAGACACACCCTATCCCCTCAAATTAAGTGGACACTTCTGAAGACGTAACATGACGTCTGACGAGTATACACTTGCAGGGCAAGGGGCGAGGGAGGAAGGAATGTTTTTCAAATTGACCACCTTTGGTTGGAAATTCGTCACTCGTTCATCCCGCCATGATTGTGTTTTCCGCCACAGGTAGCTTGTGGGTGCTTTATATGCGCTTCAGTCAATAATGAGTGCATGTCTACTTATATGCATATATAATTATAAATATACGCCTACTGTATGATAGCTAGAAAATGAATTAGCTAACTAACGTTAGCCTGCCTAGCTGGAACTAGCTGAAGAAGGAAAATGTTTTATTTCTACAATTTCCAAATGATAACCAAACAAAAACATATTCACTTTTAAGAGAGGTGTTTGTGCTGTCGTGCATTAGTAGTACAATTTCTAACTTATTTGCATTCGTTTTTACTTATACTTGTATGTCTTAGCGGATGTACAAAAGTCGCGATTTGAATTAATGGGGAGTTTCAGGCCCCGGAGTGAACATAATTGTACACTCGCAAAGCCAACTAAAAACGGGGATTCCCCCAAGGCGAGGGTAAGTGGACGAGGGTGTCTTTTAAGTGTTTGGACTGCAGACTATAAATTAGCTCACCTGAGCTTGTTCTGTTTGGTCAGAGAGGAAAAGGCGAAGCGAGAGGGATAACTGGGCCTAAAATCTGTCTTCTCGCTTAACAATGAGTGCATGGTCAAAAATGGTTAACAAAAAATGTAATGGGTTATTTACTCGAATACAAGTTTCGGGAATGCTTAGGTTGTTACAACTGTACTGGTATAAGTAGGACATGTGACATCCTGGGAACTTTCTAGCCCCAATTCTGACCAATTCTGCTCTGATATGTGCTTCACTGATTTCTGCTGTCGTAAAAGCCTGGGGTTTCTGCACGTTAACACTAGAAGCTTATTACCTAAAATGAATCAATTGAAAGTGTGGGTTCACAACTCAGATCCAGATGTGTTGGTCATTACTGAGACGTGGTTAAGGAAGAGTGTTTTGAATACTGATGTCAACCTTTCTGTTGGGTGGGAGAGTGGCAATCTTTACCAAGGATCACCTTCAGTGCTCGGTTGTCTCCACCAAGTCTGTCCCCAAACTATGTGATTTGCTGGTTATAAACATTCAACTTTCAAATTGCTCTTTGTTGACTGTTTCTGGGTGTTATTGTCCTCCATCTGCACCGGCCTGTACCCTACCTTCCCTGCTCTCCTAGCCCCTTACACTAAGTCTGAATTCGTCCTACTAGGTGACCTAAACTGGGACATGCTTAAACAACCTGACCAAGTCCTAAAGCAATGGGACACCCTAAATATTCCTCAGATTATTACCAATCCCACAAGGTATGACTCTAAACTAGAGGTCGACCGATTAAACGGCATGGCCAATTAATTAGGGGCCGATTTCAAGGTTTCATAACAATCGGTCATCTGCATTTTTGGACGCCGATTATGGCCGATTACATTGCACTCCACGAGGAGACTGTGTGGCAGGCTGACCACCTGTTACGAGTGCAGCAAGGAGTCAAGGTAAGGTGCTAGCTAGCATTAAACTTATCGTATAAAAACAATCAATCTTAACATAATCACTAGTTAACTACACATGGTTGATGATATTACTAGTTTAACTAGCTTGTCCTGCGTTGGAAATAATCAATGCGGAGCCTGTTAATTTATCATCGAATCACAGCCTACTTCTCCAAACGGGTGATGATTTAACAAGCACATTCGCGAAAAAAAGCACTGTCGTTGCACCAATGTACCTAACCATAAACATCAATGCCTTTCTTAAAATCAATACACAAGTATATATTTTTTAAACCTGCTTATTTAGTTAAAAGAAATTCATGTTAGCAGGCAATATTAACTAGGGAAATTGTGTCACTTCTCTTGCGTTTTGTCCAAGCAGAGTCAGGATATATGCAGCAGTTTGGGCCGCCTGACTCGTTACGAACTGTGTGAAGACCATTTCTTCCTAACAAAGACTGGAATTAATTTGCCAGAATTTTACATAATTATGACATAACATTGAAGGTTTGTTTAGACTTACGGATGACACCCGTTCGATAAAATACGGAACAGTTCTGTATTTCACTGAAAGAATAAATGTTTTGTTTTCGAAAGGATCGTTTCCGGATTTGACCATATTAATGACCCTAGGCTCGAATTTCTGTGTGTTTATTATATTATAATTAAGTCTATGATTTGATATTTGATAGAGCAGTCTGACTGAGCGGGGGTAGGCAGTAGCAGGCTCGTAAGCATTCATTCAAACAGCACTTTCCTGCTTTGCCAATGCTGTTTATGACCTCAAGCCTATCAACTCCCGAGATCAGGCTGGCAATACTATAGTGCATATAAGAAATCAAATCAAATATTATTTGTCACATACACATGGTTAGCAGATGTTAATGCGAGTGTAGCGAAATGCTTGTGCTTCTAGTTCCGACAATGCAGTAATAACCAACAAGTAATCTAACTAACAATTCCAAAACTACTGTCTTATACACAGTGTAAGGGGATAAAGAATATGTACATAAGGATATATGAATGAGTGATGGTACAGGGCAGCATACAGTAGATGGTATCGAGTACAGTATATACATATGAGATGAGTATGTAGACAAAGTAAACAAAGTGGCATAGTTAAAGTGGCTAGTGATACATGTATTACATAAGGATGCAGTCGATGATATAGAGTACAGTATATACGTATGCATATGAGATGAATAATGTAGGGTAAGTAACATTATATAAGGTAGCATTGTTTAAAGTGGCTAGTGATATATTTACATAATTTCCCATCAATTCCCATTATTAAAGTGGCTGGAGTTGGGTCAGTGTCAATCAGTGTGTTGGCAGCAGCCACTCAATGTTAGTGGTGGCTGTTTAACAGTCTGATGGCCTTGAGATAGAAGCTGTTTTTCAGTCTCTCGGTCCCAGCTTTGATGCACCTGTACTGACCTCGCCTTCTGGATGATAGCGGGGTGAACAGGCAGTGGCTCGGGTGGTTGATGTCCTTGATGATCTTTATGGCCTTCCTGTAACATCGGGTGGTGTAGGTGTCCTGGAGGGCAGGTAGTTTGCCCCCGATGATGCGTTGTGCAGACCTCACTACCCTCTGGAGAGCCTTACGGTTGAGGGCGGAGCAGTTGCCGTACCAGGCGGTGATACAGCCCGCCAGGATGCTCTCGATTGTGCATCTGTAGAAGTTTGTGAGTGCTTTTGGTGACAAGCCGAATTTCTTCAGCCTCCTGAGGTTGAAGAGGCGCTGCTGCGCCTTCTTCACTACGCTGTCTGTGTGAGTGGACCAATTCAGTTTGTCTGTGATGTGTATGCCGAGGAACTTAAAACTTGCTACCCTCTCCACTACTGTTCCATCGATGTGGATAGGGGGGTGTTCCCTCTGCTGTTTCCTGAAGTCCACAATCATCTCCTTAGTTTTGTTGACGTTGAGTGAGGTTATTTTCCTGACACCACACTCCGAGGGCCCTCACCTCCTCCCTGTAGGCCGTCTCGTCGTTGTTGGTAATCAAGCCTACCACTGTTGTGTCGTCCGCAAACTTGATGATTGAGTTGGAGGCGTGCGTGGCCACGCAGTCGTGGGTGAACAGGGAGTACAGGAGAGGGCTCAGAATGCACCCTTGTGGGGCCCCGTGTTGAGGATCAGCGGGGAGGAGATGTTGTTGCCTACCCTCACCACCTGGGGCGGCCCGTCAGGAAGTCCAGTACCCAGTTGCACAGGGCGGGGTCGAGACCCAGGGTCTCGAGCTTGATGACGAGCTTGGAGGGTACTATGGTGTTGAATGCCGAGCTGTAGTCGATGAACAGCATTCTCACATAGGTATTCCTCTTGTCCAGATGGGTTAGGGCAGTGTGGTTGAGATTGCATCGTCTGTGGACCTATTTGGGCGGTAAGCAAATTGGAGTGGGTCTAGGGTGTCAGGTAGGGTGGAGGTGATATGGTCCTTGACTAGTCTCTCAAAGCACTTCATGATGACGGAAGTGAGTGCTACGGGGGCGGTAGTTTAGCTCAGTTACCTTAGCTTTCTTGGGAACAGGAACAATGGTGGCCCTCTTGAAGCATGTGGGAACAGCAGACTGGTATAGGGATTGATTGAATATGTCCGTAAACACACCGGCCAGCTGGTCTGCGCATGCTCTGAGGGCGCGGCTGGGGATGCCGTCTGGGCCTGCAGCCTTGCGAGGGTTAACACGTTTAAATGTCTTACTCACCTCGGCTGCAGTGAAGGAGAGACCGCATGTTTTCGTTGCAGGCCGTGTCAGTGGCACTGTATTGTCCTCAAAGCGGGCAAAAAAGTTATTTAGTCTGCCTGGGAGCAAGACATCCTGGTCCGTGACTGGGCTGGGTTTCTTCTTGTAGTCCGTGATTGACTGTACCTGCCACATGCCTCTTGTGTCTGAGCCGTTGAATTGAGATTCTACTTTGTCTCTGTACTGACGCTTATCTTGTTTGATGGCCTTGCGGAGGGAATAGCTGCACTGTTTGTATTCGGTCATGTTACCAGACACCTTGCCTTGATTAAAAGCAGTGGTTCGCGCTTTCAGTTTCACGCGAATGCTGCCATCAATCCACGGTTTCTGGTTAGGGAATGTCAATAGTCAAAGGTATATGAAATACAAATGGAATAGAGAGAAATAGTCATATAATTCCAATAATAACTACAACCTAAAACGTCTTAACTGGGAATATTGAAGACTCATGTTAAAAGGAACCACCAGCTTTCATATGTTCTCATGTTCTGAGCAAGGAACTTAAACGTTAGCTTTTTTTTACATGGCACATATTGCACTTTTACTTTCTTCTCCAACACTGTGTTTTTGCATTATTGAAACCAAATTGAACATGTTTCATTATTTATATGAGACTAAATAGATTTATTTATGTATTATATTAAGTTAAAATAAGTGTTCATTCAGTATTGTTGTAATTGTCAATATTACATATATATATATAAAAATTGGCTGATTAACCAGTATCTGCTTTTTTTGGTCCTCCAATAATGGGTATCGGTATCGGCGTTGAAAAATCGTAATCAGTCGACCTTTACTCTAAACACCCAGAAAAGGTTACTTTCCTCGATGTCATCCTCACAAATAATCCTGATGGGTATCTGTCTGGTGTTTTCTTTAATGACCTTAGTGATCACTGTTTTACAGCTTGTGTTCGTAATGGCTGCTCAGTGAAACAACCTGTCCTGATTTGTCAGACGCTTGCTAAAAATCTTTAATGAGCAAGTCTTCCTTCATTACCTGGCCTCTGTAAATTGGTATAGAATCAGCTTGATCCCCTCTGTCAAAGACGCTTGGACCTTCTTTTTTGATATTTTCAGTGCTATTGTACGTTTTGGGCTTGTTGGCCTCGTCAGTGCTTTTCTCTAAAGATTTAATTTAATTATCTCACACACCTCCAACAATCCGACTCAGATGTGCAAGCGTTTTTGCTATTTTACGATAAAATATTTTCCAATGTGTCCATTACCTCTTCAATTGAATGGACTGTAATAAGGTTGAGACAAATTGAGACTAAATGTTGTCAGTCTCCAAACCTACCCACCCATCCTCCTGCATACTACTTTGTTGTACACATTGACCACACATTAACATCAAACTCTGTTGAAAGGTAATCAGAATCCTATCCAATATTGTTCTCACAAACACAGTAGGCTTGAAGAGAGCACAAGCACTGTAACGTTAGCCTATATCCATGTCTGAATATAGATCTAACATAGGCTAACTACAGACTGAGTCCAACAAATTATTTTATGCAATTTAGATTTCAATCAAAACTAGTTATCCAAGTCTGTTTTAGTAAATAGATTTTTAATAGACTACCTACCTTCACTTTAACACAGTTGTATGTACATGGGATGGGGAATGTTAAGCGGTGGAGGAGTTGCGGATAGGAATGGGATTCAAGAGGACAGTATATATCGAGAGGACACTAGATAGTATTTGGTGCCTGGTGTTCTGGTTTTTATATATTCCATAAGTGATGAATTTGCAACATGTTTTTAAAAAACAAATAAATAATGAGGTTGTCCTCCCATGAGGGGAAGGGGGTGAATGTGGTGGAGGTGTGCCAAATATATATATTTTTAATAGACTATTTAAAGCTAGAGTCCTTAGTTTCTACATCAATGTTTTACTTTCAATGATTTTAGAAGAATATAACTTATTTTTTAATGAGTTATTATTTACTTAATTGACATTTTTACAATACAAAACAAACGCATAAATTACAAAATACAGATGCACACATACATTAACGACATCACCCCTGTCCAGACCCACCTGCTCAAGATTCTGGTAGTGGTGGCAGCATCAAGCTGTAGGGATATTTTTCAGCGGCAGGGACTGGGAGATTAGTCAAGATCGAGGGAAAGCTAAACGGAGCAAAGTACAGAGAGATCCATGATGAAAGTTTGATCCAGAGCGCTCAGGACCTCAGACTGGGCCAAGGTTCACCTTCCAACAGGACAACGACCCTAAGCACACAACCAAGACAATACAGAAGTGGCTTCGGGACAAGTCTCTGAATGGAGATGGGAGAATCGTCCAGAAGGACAACCATTTTTGCAGCACTCCACCAATCAGGCCTTTATGGTACAGTGGCCAGACAGAAGCCGCTCCTCAGTAAAATTCACATGACAGCCCGCTTGGAGTTTGCCAAAAGACTCTCAGACCATGATAAACAAGATTCTCTGGTCTGATGAAATCAATATTGAACTCTTTGGCCTGAATGCCAAGCATCACGTCTGAAGGAAACCTGGCATGGTGTTGGGATGTTTTTCAGCGGCACAGACTGAGAGTCTCGTCGGGATCAAGGGAAAGATGAACAGAGCAAAGTACAGAGATCCTTGATTGATGAAAACCTGCTCCAGAGCACTCAGGACCTCAGACTGGGGCCAAGGTTCACCTTCCAACAGGATGACGACCCTAAGCACACAACCAAGACAATACAGGAGTGGCTTCGGGACAAGTCTCTGAATGTCCTTGAGGTGCCCAGCAGGAGCCCGGACTTGAACCCAATCAAAAATTTCTGGAGAGGCCTGAAAATAGCTGTGGCAGTGACACTCCCCATCCAACCCGACAGAGCTTGAGAGGATCTGCAGAGAAGAACGGGAGAAACTCCCCAAATACAGGTGTGCCAAGCTTGTTGTGTCATACCCAAGAAGACTCAAAGCTGTAATCGCTGCCAAAGGTGCTTCAACAAAGTACTGAGTAAAGGGTCTGAATACTTATGGAAATGTGATATTCCTGGGGGGGGTTTTGTGCAAAAAGGTATTGGGTATGGTGGGGGAAAAAAAGATTTAATCAATTTTAGAATAAGGATGTAACGTAACAAAATGTGGAAAAAGTTGAGGGGTCTGAATACTTTCCTAATGTACTGTAGGTTCTCCCACCGCCTTTGTTTTCTGGGTCCTTAGAAAAACTAAATAATGGGGAATGTTCCCGAAGATTCTGGTGATAGCAAAATGCAGCTAGCCATGTGGATGATTGGAGGACTTCCACCAGACTTACTGGTCTTCCAACATGGAGCCTGGTGCGGTTGCTAGGTGATTTGTAACACAACTGCATGCCCTCTATAAGTAGCAAGTAAAGGCCCTAAGTGGCGAGTTGATACAATTCCAGGTCTGGAAGGTTAAAACCACCTCTGAGTTAGGAATATGTCAAGTATTCCTTTTCATTTTATGAGTTTTATTTGTCCGTAAAAAGTCTTATGACCAAGTATATATTTTTTTAACAATGTCTTTAGCGGGGTAATTGGTATTACCAAGAATAAATATAAAAACTTTAGAAGCCATTCTGAAGGGGTTTATTCTGTTATTGGAAGATTGTTCCATTTAATTACATCTGCTTTCATATTGTTGAGCAATGGGATAATTTTATCTAAGTAGTTTATATTTTTTTGTAGTCCACTTAAAGGATTGATGTAAATCACGAGTTATTTAAAAAAAAAAAAAAAAAAATCCTATTGCCATTGGTTTTTTCCATGTTAATATTATATCCTGAGATTTGAGTATTCTGAAAATACTTTTAGCAAGGGGGCATTGATTTTGGTCAGGTACAGTGGGGCAAAAAAAGTATTTAGTCAGCCACCAATTGTGCAAGTTCGCCAACTTAAAAATATGAGAGGCCTGTAATTTTCATCATAGGTACACTTCACATAGCCTACGTTAGCTGAACCATCCCGCGAGGGGGGGGGGGGGCACCAATCCCGTAGAGGTTAAAACCTCTCCAACCCAGCTACTCCTGCAGGAAAACTACATCTGCTGACAATCTCTTTAAGTGTTCAACTACACTGCTCAAAAAAATAAAGGGAACACTTAAACAACACAATGTAACTCCAAGTCAATCACACTTCTGTGAAATCATACTGTCCACTTAGGAATAAACACTGATTGACAATAAATGTCACATGCTGTTGTGCAAATGGAATAGACACCTGTCAAGACAACCCAAAATATTTCAATGAATATAAAAAAAGTACCTACATTGACTATTTTCATTCAAGCTGTATTTTGTACCTGTGTGGGCTCAAACAGGGCTGGGCATCTTTATTTGAAGACAATGTCAGGAGAAAAAAAACTCGAATGATTTCAGCTTTAGATAGCTAGCTAGCAAAACAATGCAAACATCAAAATCCAAGCTGACTTGGAAGAGCTGATTGTTGTCTATCTTACTAGCAGCACAGTTATTCAATTTAGCTAGTTTGGCTGTTAGATATTGACTAGATAACTACTGCACAAGGTCAATGTTTGCAGTGCTGCCTTGAACATGTTGTGAATATGTGAACAACAACAAGGTTCCTGCAAGGTCAGGTGTAGTTAGATACCTATTGTTCCTACCGGTCTCTTCCTGGGTAGCTTGCCTAGCAGGCAAACATTACGTTTGCAGGGGCACATGTGTTCAGTTCTACTGTAATGTTTGCTGACGAGGCATTTTTTTGTAAGCTAGGTAGCTAATATGTTACATAGCTATTTCGGTTAATATAAAACGTACACAAAAATGACAAACGTTAAACAGCGCTGAGGCGAGTAAATGCACTGCTAACTCACTAACTAGTAGCATGCTCATCACTAGTTAACTATACAGACATCATGGAAGTTAACTAGCTAGTTGCATGCCCACCACTAGTTAACTATACAGACATCACGGCCATTAACTAGTTAGTAGCATGCCCACCACTAGTTAACTATACAGACATCACGGCCATTAACTAGTTAGTAGCATGCCCACCACTAGCTAACTATACAGACATCATGGAAGTTAACTAGTTAGTAGCATGCCCACCACTAGCTAACTATACAGACATCACGGCCATTAACTAGCTATCTTATCAACGTGCAAATATATCAAGTACCCTGGCAATATAACTAGCTAGCTTTTCATACTTGAATAACATTATTTAACGTTTATTAACCCAACTTTACACAGGCTACTGTTTGGCAGTAGCCCACAAGCCAACCGTGAGCTTCTCTTGTGAAGCTCAGACATAAGAGAAAGAACAATGGCCAAACCTGGTCTTAGCTCCCCCTGCCCAACCCCCCTCCACGCCACTCCGCCAACCGCCAGGATGCCCGGCATCAAAACATTCCAGGCATTCCCGTGATTGGCAGATAGCAGGTTGATTGGCATGTCGGACCCCGCGAACACTGGGTACTGGTAAGTACAACACAACCACGTACTAGCCTAACACATAACACACAGCTGTCTGTGCGGGTCGCTACAGTACTTCTATGTACTTTGAGGCAATATTTAAGAAACTTGGAGTGTAGGACCACCTAGAGACTGAAGTGAGATGAGTGGAGGCCCCACACTCACCTCAGAGAAATGTCTGATACCCTCCCAGTCACCCTATCCCCCGGATAGAGCCCCTCTCCACTCTCACCAATAACCACCATTGAATCTTAGCTATAATAACAAACAAGAAATATTGACTTGACATCCCCTATCTATACAGATCTATTGTTCATTTTACAGCAGGTTTGCAAGTCGCAAAAATAAATACAATTACATTGTAGTACAGCTAAATGTACCTTGTCTCTCCTAAGCTAAACCCATCCCTCTCCACCTCCACCTCCCCATCCATGTTTTCCCCGTTTAGAATAATCATAAGAATATAACTTATGAATGCCTCATGAGCTTAGTTCAGCTGTCCTACCCCATCAGAACCCGAAATATTAGCTTGTTTTACTCCAAAGTTTGTAAACAATATAATGTAAACCAACACTGTATATAGCCTCATACCATGGTTAAAACTATAATTTTGATATCATGAATGGTCAGTCCTTGCAACCATACCTCAGCCCCATCCATCAGCTTTTTTTTAAACCAAAACTGAGGCAGTGAATACGCTTTGTTATTGTTTCAATTACGGATTCTAGCTTCCAAGGATAGTTTATTTACAGTAACCAAATAACAGGACCCCCCACCCATCGCCACAACCATAAGATAGATAAATAAAATAAAAATACTGAGCATGAAACATGATAGTAATTTCTGAAGAATAAAACCATAAATGAATGTCTTAACCGTTGTGCTCCAGCCTCCCAACCAATGCCTTCAGTCAATGGTTCGACGTTCAGGGTATTTTTAAGAGGATGCAAGGTCACTGCTTCTATTTTTATGACACAAAACCCATCCGTTCATTAATTTTTTTAATGTCACTGGGAGGAGGCAAAGATAAACGCGGTCACGACAGTGCGCAAAAAGCCTAGACAATGTATCTATTTTAAATGTAAAGTGTATTAGAAGTCCATTTTAAATCTATTCAAATAAACAGCGGTCTCCTCGTAAGCTTTGTGTCATGCAATTGCTCTCATTATATGGACGACGTAATCCTACCGAGAAAACGCGAAGAGCGCACTCACAGGCGTGACAGAAATCCGCGCGCCCGTGTACTTATATGCACACCTTAACGTCTACTACCGTCACCGTGTATCCTAGAAACCTGTCCTCGGACTGGCCAACGGTCTTCATTCACCAAACCTTTTGAATTATGTCGACGATTGCACATTCAAATGTAATTGGGATATACATTGGGCATTGCGCGACTGGACATAAACCATTTGTTCACGTGAAACCCGCAGTCAACAGCTTGATGACACCATTGTAATATTCACCAGGATGAATCACCAAAGAATCTGGAGGAACTTTTTTACTCCAAGACGTGATGGTTTTTCCAAAATTGTATTCAACTCCAGCGAGGAGCACATCTGGACAACAACTGTCGCGCAAATAGAACGTCAAGACCCAACGCTACCAAGTTTATCGACATACGTTGGACTTTTTGTACATTTGTTCTTATTTTTGCTTGTCATGTTGATCGTAATGCTTTACCGAATGAAACACAAAATTGCTCCGTTGACCACAGATATGGAGAATGCAGGTCATATGGAAATGTTTCCAGATGTTGAACTGGCCGCCGTGTAGCTGTTTCGGATGATCGGAGCCCACTCGGACGCATCGTCTTGCCTCTCTCATCACCTTTGTGCTGATCAAACTATAGTATAAATTACTAGTCTAATAAATTGTTTTGTGATTTATATGCTATAAATATTTACACCTGTTGTTTTACCAATTTATTTTGTGGCAGATCATTTTTATTATGCTTGACTGAAAACGTTCTAACAATGTTTAGAAAATATAAACATAAGGAAAACGTTATCTTATTTTCTGTGGACCTGTCTTATAAACTGGGTTTCTTTTTTGATAAACAGAGTGATATTGTACAGTTTCTCTCACCTTACTCAGTAGTAGAAGGCAACATGGCAAGTGCTAACTAAACAGAGTTATCAACAAATGCTGGATCATTGAAGGAGTGGAACATGTTGATATCGGAAAATAGTGCCACGCTTGTCGTGTTGATATCAGTTGTGACTCATTTGACATGTAATATCTCCACATTTAACACCTGCAGATTGTTTCTGTAACATTGGTATTACAGAGCCATTATTTCACCCAATGAATCAGATCAGAGAGCATTTATTTGCTTGTTTCTTGTGTAGGTTTCCCTACAGGGTTAACTTATGTTACGATGTTTTGCATACAGGGGTTAGACACGTCTTTTTCAAGTACACTTTCTTTTATCATGTTTTAATGAAATGCTTAATTAAAGCTCCCGCAGGAAATTAACATTCAAATATTCCTGTATTATTCTAAGATCTGGTGCCTGAGCTGTGGTGGTGGAAAGATAATGGACCAAGCCTCACTACTCTCCAGTACATGAAAGCTAATTGAGGCAGAGAGTGAGTTGCCCTCTTGTGGTGAGAGCCCCCCCACCCCTCCAACCTCACCTGTAGCATATTTTGCATAACAGGAGCCACAGCAGTGAAGGGTCAGTCACCTGACATGACAGCTTGACTAACATGATCACTAAGGGGCAGACTCCAGGCAGGCTAGAACAACGCTGGAGATATGCCCAACCAGTCTGAGGCGTTGGCTCATCTATGTTAGCATAACAGGATGAATGTAACATGGACCATATTTATACAATTCAGACTCTTTTTTTAATGCAATGTGTCTGCTTTCTGGATTGTACTGTTGGTATCTGTGTAATATAATGCATTATTCTGCGTCCGTATCAATGTCTTTGTGTGTCCTATGTGTCCTATGTATCTTTTATCTCTCATGTTGTGTCATTGCATTGTAAGGACTTTCCTGCTTTTGGTGCACACCTCTCAATTCACTCATGTGACTGATGCTACTACTTTGATTAAATGATCAGCAGGACTGTACATGTCTTCCTTGATTTTAGGCATTTTGAAATCAGTGTTTTACCTGACACACCTGATGCTCAGGGCCCATGTAGTACCACAGCCTCCCAGTCGGACTCACTGTGTCTGTTCTGCAGGGATGGAGGAACAGTCCACCTCTCCCCCTCTATTGGCTCAGATGGCTTTAATTGCTGCTCCATTTCCCCTTTCATCTCCCCATAATTGCTTGCTCTCTGGCCCTAGAGAGATGCTTACGTCATCACCTTGTGCCAGAGCAGGTAGCAAGGTCTAGTGAGCAAATCTGAGGACTGTTAGGACATGACACCAAGTTCCCAGATTAATAGAGGGGAATGAAACCCCTGAGCATTCCAGGAGCCTAAATTCATTCAAGTCTGCACCAATTTGTAAGTCGCTCTGGATAAGAGCGTCTGCTAAATGACTTAAATGTAAAATGTAAATGTAAGTCATTTGGTCATATTCAGTCAAAAATAAGTGATGGCTGCTGCCAGGTATTCTCAGGGGGGACCTGCCTTGACAGTTGTTGCTGTGAAAGGCTTGGGCATATACAGTGCATTCGGGAAGTATTCAGACCGACTGACTTTTTCCACATTTTGTTACATTACATCCTTATTCTAAAATGTATGAAATAAAACATTTTCTTCATCAATCTACACACAATAACCCATAACGACAAAGTGAAAACAGGTATCCAGACCCTTTGCTATGAGACTCGAAATTAAGCTCAGGTGCATCCTATTTCCATTCATCATCCTTGAGATGTTTCTACAACTTGATTGTAGTCCACCTGTGGTAAATACATTTGGTTGTACATGATTTGGAAAGGCACACACCTGTCTATGTAAGGTCCCACAGTTGACAGTGCATGTCAGAGCAAAAGCCAAGCCATGAGGTCAAAGGAATTGTCCGTAGAGCTCCAAGACAGGATTGTGTTGAGGCTCAAATCTTGGGAAGGGTACCGAAAAATGTACGCAGCATTGAAGTGTGTGGCCTCAACACAGTGGCCTCCATCATTCTTAAATGGAAGAAGTTTGGAACCACCCATTCTCGTTTTAGAGCTGGCCGCCACGGTCAAACTGAGCAATCGGGGGAGAAGTGCCTTGGTCAGGGAGGTGACCAAGAACCTGATAGTCACTCTGACAGAGCTCCAGAGTTCCTCTGTGAAGATGGGAGAACTTTCCAGAAGGACAACCATCTCTGCAGCGCTCAACCAATCAGGCCTTTAAGGTAGAGTGACCAGATGGAACACACCCCTCAGTAAAAGGCACATGACAGCTCGCTTAGAGTTTGCCAAAAGTCACCTAAAGGACTCTCAGACCATGAGAAACATGATTCTCTGGTCTGATGAAACAAAGATTGAACCATCCCCACAGTGAAGCAAGGTGGTGTCAGCATCATGCTGTGGGGATGTTTTTCAGTGGCAGGGACTCGGACACTAGTTAGGTTCGAGATGAATGGAGTAAAGTACAGGGAGATCCTTGATGAAAACCTGCTCCAGAGCGCTCAGGACCTCAGACTGTGTGCAAAGCTTGTAGCGTCATACCCAAGAAGACTCAAGGCTGTAATCGCTGCCAAATGTGCTTCATCAAAGCACTGAGTGAAGGGTCTGAATACTTATGTGATATACTTATGTGCAAGTATTTCTAAAAAACAGTTTTTTTGCTTTGTCATTATGTGCTATTGTGTGTAGATTGATGAGGGGAAAAAAACAATTTAATCAATTTTAGACTAAGGCTGTAATGTAACAAAATAGGAAAAAGTGAAGTGATTTGAATACTTTCCGAATGCATCGTGCATAGCACCAGGTTTTAGGTTAGTGCAGCAACGCTTTTTAGTCCACACAGATTTCGCCTGCGCTTTAGGCTACACCACTCATTATATTTCAGTGGGGCCTCCAGAGGCTAATATGGAGTGTGGTTATGAGCCTTCACACCAGGGGGCACTAGAACAGCTTATCTGACAGGCTCTGGCAATAATAATCACAGTCGTCGAAGATTCACCAAGACTCAAAAGATAGCCTACAATCACTCATAGATTACATCCTGGTTTAAAAGGTCAACTCATTAGCCCACACTACCTAATTGCTGACAAGTGATCACAGAATAAAAGGGCCATAATACTTAACCCTAATTTGATCCAGAGGCGACGTACTGCTATGGCTGACTCTGTAAAACAACACATTTCACTGCACCTATCCGGTGTCTGTGACAATATTTTTTATTTATTATTATTTATGTTGTACCTAATATTATCTTGGAGCAGTTTATTAAGGGATTAAACGGATCATGTTTGTCCTTTTGTCCTTCTGACCGTAAAATGTAAGGAAGAAAAAGGCGAGTGCAGTTTTTAGATTGTCCACAAGGTGGAACTTCAGTCTCACAGTTAGCACATCGCAAGTGATGCTTGGCCCTTGTGATCATATGCTGTATCTAACTACTAGAAATCTTGTCTGTGGTAAAAATCAAGCATTTCTATTGGGCTACAGCTATTGATCCTCATATGATGGATCATTTTGCTTTAGATATGTCAAGATAAAATGGATAGTGGTAAATGTCTCTCCTTTGGTGTTTCTGGGATTGAGAGCACTGGTTGAGAGAGATAATGTCCCTAAACAATGGGTGCCCTTCTCTTTTGACCCTCTGTTACAAAGAGCCTTGAGCTTCTTTTAGAGAGTTTATTTGTCAACTTCTAGAGAGTTTATTTGTCAATCTTTGATCTTCTCCTTCATGTGAAACCATTTTATTGTGTAGAGGTCAGAGGCAAGGCGTGGCTGGGTGGAGTCCTGAGTCCTTGCCTGTTTGATCTGTGAGGTCAGTTTGAACTCACCTGTGATGTTTTTTGTCCAGTGTCCACTTTTTGTGTTTCATTTCATGTCAAACAGAGAGTCCTCACTGATACTTTGAGGGCACAGCTATTGATCAAAGAGGAATGACAAAGTGAGTATCCACTATCCACACAATATAGATTGTTTTGCGGCAAAGCCTTCATGCTCCGCCAGTTCATTTTTGTTCCACTCAGTAGGAATACCCTTTCTCCTTTCCGCTAAGCTAGTTGTCGCCTGCTGGGTGAGTGAGGGTTGCATTTGTTGTGTAAT
Organism: Oncorhynchus nerka; assembly: GCF_034236695.1. Lineage (NCBI taxonomy): Eukaryota > Metazoa > Chordata > Actinopteri > Salmoniformes > Salmonidae > Oncorhynchus > Oncorhynchus nerka. Next base: position 30,390,891 of record NC_088414.1, read on the forward strand.
CCCTGAACTGGGTCATCTAATGGCTATACACTTTTTAAATCACAGATCCTATTTTCATCATAAAAATAGTTATTTTAATCCATTTGAAGTTTAGAGTGAATATGACACCGATTATATACCATAATACAGCTGATAACGCCAGCATAACAACATCTCCCCAAAATGTTTCCATGGAAAATTGAGATTAGGGAGGCACGTGGGCGCATGCTGACAATAGGGTGCCAGCCCTGTGCCACCATAATAACATGGTACTGTTTTGTCTGGCATCTCAAGTGGAGGAGAGGCTGTGTTGTGTTGGCTCCAGCTGCCTTCTGCACACAAAATCCCACAGCTTTAGATGTTATTTCATTCCTCCAATATTTGTGGATCTAACATGATCCAGGTTAGCTTGAAATCCAGACCTGTTTTGTCTTAGTATACACTCCTTGTACTCTTGTGTCATACAGTATGTTTGGCATCAATCAATTAATATTTTATAAATCCATTTTTACATCAGCAGTTGTCACAAAGTGCATGACAAGTAGTGGAAAAGAGTGGAATGTTGTCACAAACAAACGGGTACCCAGGCAAGATCCAGGTTTCTTTTGATTAGTATTTCTAGTAGTGTCATGGTCAACTACCACTGCCCTTTTGTCTGACCCACGGAATAAGATATGCTTTCATATTCCCTTACTGTGTTTTTAGGATATTAGGAGAGTGTTCATATTTGACATCAAGGCAGCATAATAAAACAAGTTTTTATTGTCACTGAATAGGTACAGGGAAATGTGTTGTTTTACAGGGTCAGCCATAGTTGTGCGGTGCACCTGGCCCAAATCAGGGTTAAGTGCCTTGCTCAAGGGCACATCAACAGATGTTTCACCTTGTCAGCAAGGGTATTCAATCCAGCGACCTTTCGTTTTTTTCGCTAGACTACCTGTCGTCCTAATAGCTGACCGTTTCATCACATCCAGTGTTGGGCTGGGGTCAGCTACTACGTGGGAAGTGCTGATGCACAACAACGACTTTCCCCCTAATGTACAGTGCCTTCGGAAAGTATTCAGACCCCTTGACGTTTTACACATTTTGTTATGTTACAGCCTTATTCTAAAATGGTTTAAATGTTTTCAATCGAAACACATCACTCCATAATGACAAAGTGTCATTTTTTGCAAAATAAAACAATACAAATATTGTTTACATAAGTATTCAGACCCTTTACTCAGTACTTTGTTGAAGCACCTTTGGCAGTGATTATAGTCTCGAGTCCTCTTGGGTATGACTCTACAAGCTTGACAAACCTGTATTTGGGGAGTTTCTCCCAATCTTCTCTGCAGATCATCTTAAGGTCTGTCAGGTTCAATGGAGGGCGTCACTGCACAGCTATTTTCAGGCCTCTCCAGAGATGTTTGATCGGGTTCAAGTCTGGGCTCTGGCTGGGCCACTCAAGGACATTCAGAGACTTGTCACGAAGCCACTCCTGTATTGTCTTGGTTGTGTGCTTAGGGTCGTTGTCCTGTTGGAAGGTAAACCTCCGCTCCAGTCTGAGGTCCTGAGTGCTCTGGAGCAGGTTTTCATCAATCAAGGATCTCTCTGTACTTTGCTCCGTTCATCTTTCCCTTGATCCTGACGAGACTCTCAGTCCGTGCCGCTGAAAAACTTCCCCACAGCATGACGCTACCAACACCATGTGATGCTTGGCATTCAGGCCAAAGAGTTCAATATTGATTTCATCAGACCAGAGAATCTTGTTTATCATTGTCTGAGAGTCTTTTGGTGCCTTTTGGCAAACTCCAAGCGGGCTGTCATGTGAATTTTACTGAGGAGCAGCTTCTGTCTGGCCACTGTACCATAAAGGCCTGATTGGTGGAGTGCTGCAAAAATGGTTGTCCTTCTGGAAGATTCTCCCATCTCCACAGAGAAACTCTGGAGCTCTGTCAGAGTGACCATGGCTCTTCTCCCCCGATTGATCAGTTTGGCCGGGCGGCAAGCTCTAGGAAGAGTCTTTGGTGTTCCAAACTTCTTCCATTTAAGAATGATGGAGGCCACTGTGTTCTTGGGGACCTTCAATGCTGCAGAAAGGTTTTGGTACCCTTTCCCAGATCTGTGCCTCGATAGAATCCTGTCTCGGAGCTCTACGGATAATTATTTCGACCTATTGGCTTGATTTTTACTCTGACATGCACTGTCAACTGTGGGGCCTTATATAGACAGGTGTGTGCCTTTCTAAATCATGTCCAATCAATTGAATTTACCAGAGGTGGACTCCAATCAAGTTGTCGAAACTTCTCAATGATAACCAATGAAAACAGGATGCACCTGAGCTCAATTTGTAGTCTGATAGCAAAGGGTCTGAATACTTATGTAAGTAAGGTGTTTCTGTTTTTTATTTTAATACATTTGCAAAAATGTTTTAAAGTCTGTTTTCGCTTTGTCATTATGGGGAATTTTGTGTAGACTAATGATGATATTTTGTATTTAATCAATTTTAGAATAAGGCTGTAATGTAACCAAATGTGGAAAAAGTCAAGGGGTCTGAATACTTTCCGAAGGCATTGTAAGTATGTAAGAGCTTTGCTCCTCTTCTATTATTCACTAAAAACTACAGGACACAAAACACTAGGCTCTGAACTCCTAGCAAGCCTCTGTCTGAACTCCTAGCAAGCCTCTGTCTGAACTCCTAGCAAGTCTCTGTCTGAACTCCTAGCAAGCCTCTGCCTGAACTCCTAGCAAGCCTCTGCCTGAACTCCTAGCAAGCCTCTGCCTGAACTCCTAGCAAGCCTCTGTCTGAACTCCTAGCAAGCCTCTGTCTGAAATCCTAGCAAGCCTCTGTCTGAACTCCTAGCAAGCCTCTGTCTGAACTCCTAGCAAGCCTGTCTGAACTCCTAGCAAGCCTCTGCCTGAACTCCTAGCAAGCCTCTGCCTGAACTCCTAGCAAGCCTCTGTCTGAACTCCTAGCAAGCAAGCCTCTGTCTGAACTCCTAGCAAGCCTCTGTCTGAACTCCTAGCAAGCCTCTGTCTGAACTCCTAGCAAGCTTCTGTCTGAACTCCTAGCAAGCCTCTGTCTGAACTCCTAGCAAGCCTCTGTCTGAACTCCTAGCAAGCCTCTGTCTGAACTCCTAGCAAGCCTCTGTCTGAACTCCTAGCAAGCCTCTGTCTGAACTCCTAGCAAGCCTCTGCCTGAACTCCTAGCAAGCCTCTGCCTGAACTCCTAGCAAGCCTCTGTCTGAACTCCTAGCAAGCCTCTGTCTGAACTCCTAGCAAGCCTCTGTCTGAACTCCTATTTTTTCTCTAAAGGCTGTATGCTCCCTCCGCCCGAACCATTTTCCTAAACAGTGTCTAAATTAGAGGCTTTCAGTGAGTCTGACATTCAGTGGGTGAAATAACAGACTAATGCCACTCTGTCTACATAGTACTGTCAAACTGCCAGCAGGGCAGAGGAGCGGAGGGGGTTTCAGTCTGAGGTGACATCCTAATGGACGTTCTCTTTTGATGCCCCTCCGGTCCCCCTGTGAGCAGGCAGCGTGTGCTGTCATCCCTCTCCAAACCTCTTCATTAGAAAATGGGGTAAAGAGAACAGGCTACTTGTTACTCTGCACAAAAGGTAACTGGCTGTGGTAACCATAGTGATGGGAGAGCAGATAAAGGAAATCCAGGTCATGTATTTTTGTTTGAACCGCCCTAAACTTCCACCGTCCCTTCCTCCATACCCACCCACTGACCTCCCACCGTCCCTTCCTCCATACCCACCCACTGACCTCACACCGTCCCTTCCTCCATACCCACCCACTAACCTCCCACCGTCCCTTCCTCCATACCCACCCACTAACCTCACACCGTCCCTTCCTCCATACACACCCACTAACCTCCCACCGTCCCTTCCTCCATACCCACCCACTGACCTCCCACCGTCCCTTCCTCCATACCCACCCACTGACCTCACACCGTCCCTTCCTCCATACCCACCCACTAACCTCCCACCATCCCTTCCTCCATACCCACCCACTAACCTCCCACTGTCCCTTCCTCCATACCCACCCACTGACCTCACACCGTCCCTTCCTCCATACCCACCCACTGACCTCACACCGTCCCTTTCTCCATACCCACCCACTAACCTCTCACTGTCCCTTCCTCCATACCCACCCACTAACCTCACACCATCCCTTCCTCCATACCCACCCACTAACCTCACACCGTCCCTTCCTTACCCACCCTCCTCACACCGCCCCTTCCTCCACCCCCCACTAACCTCACACCGTCCCTTCCTCCATACCCACCCACTAACCTCACACCGTCCCTTCCTCCATACCCACCCACTAACCTCACACCGTCCCTTCCTCCATACCCACCCACTAACCTCACACCGTCCCTTCCTCCATACCCACCCACTGACCTCACACCGCCCCTTCCTCCATACCCACCCACTAACCTCACACCGTCCCTTCCTCCATACCCACCCACTAACCTCCCACCGTCCCTTCCTCTATACCCACCCACCCCTCCAATTTCATACACGCCATACAATAAATATGGCGACAATGTTCAGAGCCCACATGCCTACACAGTCTCTACAACACCCTCAGCTTTCACGCCATCTTTGTTTTCATACAGTGTAACCAGCATGAAAAGCCCCTGAAACAATTGTAACTCTTTATCTCCTGCAGTCGGTCAGAGGGGTGTGCCAGGCTCTGGTCTGGCTGTAGGTCTGCCTCATACTCAACTGGCATTGAGAGAGACAAAGCCCTCTGCCACACTGACTGCACAGGCACGGACTGATATCACCTTGCAAAGTGCAATAACACACACACACGCACACATACACACAAACACAAACATACACACACACATACATGTGGTGCGGGGTGCAGCTGTGATTCACCAGATGTGATGATAAGTATCTTCGAGGGAGAGAAAGCACAGTACTTCCATACACACATGATGTCATCCTCTAGTCCTCTAGCGTTCACATGGTTTCCTGGCAGTGTGTGTGACTGAGCTCATCCCTAACCCTGGGCCTCTGGATGTAAACCACTTATGGCACCTCAGAGCATGAACGGGGTCTCATTAGACACAGTTTTATGGAGGGGTCATCATCCTACTGGTACTGTCATCACTACTAATTTCTCCCTTTCCACCCGGTCTTCTGAAATCTGTGGCAACCAATTTCAACCCCACTGGACCCTCCAACCCTTGGCTTTCCTCATGGCCTGTCTGTTTGAGTCAGGGCTGCATATTGGGTCGATGTGATGACGCCCTGTCATGCTTCCTCCTGGCCAGCCACTTACTGATGATGTCACTGAGTGCTCCAGCAGAGTGCTGACTGAGCCAGGAAAGGAACAGGAAGAGGCCGCCTGATGGATCCATTCAGACTGCTGCTGTGATAAAAAGCTTTCTAACAGCACAAATTAGTTTCTCAGAGTCATATTAGCTCATCGGCTCAATCATCAATGAATCTCGCAGAAAGTATAAAGGAGCTGCTGAAATATGATCAATAAAAGTGGTCACAGTGGTCTTGCTGATTAACTTTGATCATCATGATGAGATTCATTATCAGAGTATTTAGACTGAAAACTGTGGTGCATGATGGTTAATGTTATTAACATGTGTATCGTTGATGGATTGACTGGCTGGCTGGCTGACTGACTGGCTTACTGGCTGACTGACTGGCTGATTGACTGGCTGGCTGACTGACTGGCTGACTGGCTGATTGACTGACTGACTGACTGACTGACTGACTGACTGACTGGCTGACTGACTGGCTGACTGTCTGGCTGACTGACTGACTGACTGGCTGGCTGACTGACTGGCTGACTGTCTGGCTGACTGGCTGATTGACTGGCTGACTGACTGGCTGACTGTGTGTCAGACTTCACACCGTTCTAGTCTGGAGATTATGATTACATCAGTCTGATACACAAACAGGTGCTCCTTCCAAACCCTCTTTAAACGATGAAAGATCAGGGACCATGTATCTGTATGTTCTCTCAAAACACAGCCGTCTTACCATCATTTAAATACAACACAGCGGACATTTACATCACTTAACTTTTATGAAGAGAAATATTCATGCATATACACGTTTAATATGCATCTTGAATTGTTTGTATAATGGGATCCTTTGTTAAATTATTGAGGGATTAAGCTTTTGGTTTTCTAGAAACACCACCAGGGTGATAAAATGCAATTTAGCACAAACTGATTTATGGGATCCATTTTCAGGTCAGGATTTGATTATATGATCCTTATTAGATCACAGCTGAAATGAATACCAATGTTTTTATTTGTTTGGCTAGATCTGACAGCATGGTAGCTGATGAGACACAACAGCTTTAATATTTGATAGTCTAGTGTCAATCACTTCTTCTGTTTCCACTGAATTACTTACGGATAGTGGGTGAGTTTCTATGGGCATGTATAGTTCTATCAGCCTGGGCCAGGACCCCCCTCCTCCACCTGTCTCATATAGTTCTACCAGCCTGGGCCAGGAACCCCCTCCTCCAACTGTCTCTTATAGTTCTACCAGCCTGGGCCAGGACCCCCCTCCTCCACCTGTCTCCTATAGTTCTACCAGTCTGGGCCAGGACCCCCCTCCTCCACCTGTCTCCTATAGTTCTACCAGCCTGGGCCAGGACCCCCCTCCTCCACCTGTCTCTTATAGTTCTACCAGCCTGGGCCAGGACCCCCCTCCTCCACCTGTCTCCTATAGTTCTACCAGCCTGGGCCAAGACCCCCTCCTCCACCTGTCTCCTAGAGTTCTACCAGCCTGGGCCAGGACCCCCTCCTCCACCTGTCTCCTATAGTCTACCAGCCTGGGCCAGGACCCCCTCCTCCACCTGTCTCTTATAGTTCTACCAGCCTGGGCCAGGACCCCCCTCCTCCACCTGTCTCCTATAGTTCTACCAGCCTGGGCCAAGACCCCCCTCCTCCACCTGTCTCCTAGAGTTCTACCAGCCTGGGCCAGGACCCCCATCCTCCACCTGTCTTTATAGTTCTACCAGCCTGGGCCAGGACCCCCATCCTCCACCTGTCTCCTATAGTTCTACCAACCTGGGCCAGGATCCCTCTCTACCAGCCTGGACCATGTCCCTCTCTACCAGCCTGGACCATGTCCCTCTCTACCAGCCTGGACCATGTCCCTCTCTACCGGCCTGGACAATGTCCCTCTCTGCCGGCCTGGACCATGTCCCTCTCTACCGGCCTGGACCATGTCCCTCTCTACCAGCCTGGACCATGTCCCTCTCTACCAGCCTGGACCATGTCCCTCTACCGGCCTGGACCATGCCTACCAGCCTGGACCATGTCCCTCTCTACCAGCCTGGGCCATGGGCCTGGGCCATGTCCCTCTCTACTGGCCCGGGCCATGTCCCTCTCTACTGGCCTGGGACATGTCCCTCTCTACCGGCCTGGACCATGCACCTCTCTACCGGCCTGGACCATGTCCCTCTCTACCAGCCTGGACCATGTCCCTCTCTACCGGCCTGGACCATGTCCCTCTCTACCAGCCTGGACCATGTCCCTCTCTACCAGCCTGGGCCATGTCCCTCTCTACCGGCCTGGGCCATGTCCCTCTCTACCGGCCTGGGACATGTCCCTCTCTACCGGCCTGGACCATGTCCCTCTCTACCAGCCTGGACCATGTCCCTCTCTACCGGCCTGGACCATGTCCCTCTCTACCGGCCTGGACCATGTCCCTCTCTACCGGCCTGGACCATGTCCCTCTCTACCGGCCTGGACCATGTCCCTCTCTACCAGCCTGGACCATGTCCCTCTCTACCGGCCTGGACCATGTCCCTCTCTACCGGCCTGGACCATGTCCCTCTCTACCAGCCTGGACCATGTCCCTCTCTACCAGCCTGGACCATGTCCCTCTCTACCAGCCTGGACCATGTCCCTCTCTACCAGCCTGGACCATGTCCCTCTCTACCAGCCTGGACCATGTCCCTCTCTACCGGCCTGGACCATGTCCCTCTCTACCGGCCTGGACCATGTCCCTCTCTACCGGCCTGGACCATGTCCCTCTCTACCGGCCTGGACCATGTCCCTCTCTACCGTCCTGGACCATGTCCCTCTCTACCGGCCTGGACCATGTCCCTCTCTACCAGCCTGGACCATGTCCCTCTCTACCAGCCTGGACCATGTCCTCTCTACCAGCCTGGACCATGTCCCTCTCTACCAGCCTGGACCATGCCTGGACCATGTCCCCTCTGCCGGCCTGTCCCTCTCTACTGGCCTGGACCATGTCCTTCTCTGCCGGCCTGGACCATGTCCCTCTCTGCCGGCCTGGACCATGTCCCTCTCTACTGGCCTGGACCATGTCCTTCTCTGCTAGCCTCTTGGACATCTGCCTCCATGACCCATCGTCTGTTTACATCCTCGTCAATCCAAATCAAATCTATTTGTCACATACACATGGTTAGCAGATGTTAATGCGAGTGTAGCGAAATGCTTGTGCTTCTAGTTCCGACAATGCAGTAATAACCAACGGGTAATCTAATCTAAACTAACAATTCCAAAACTACTACTTTATACACACAAGTGTAAAGGGTTAAAGATCCGTCAACATAGCAGCCCCCCTCCCCATTGCCGGCCCTTTTTCTCATGTTTCCCCAAAATACCCTCTAAAGATCGGCTCTCACCTCACTCCTACATGGTGCATCAAAGTGTGTTGTTGACACAGTAAAAGCTAATTCACTGTAGATAATCTGTTCATCATTTGAACAAATTGCTAATTGACTCATGTTGAAATAGTATGTGTACAGTAAACTAGGAGTCAAAGGAAAACACATAAAATTCATCTGATTTAGGTTCTCTGCGGTGGTAAACGTAGTCAACATTTTTAAGTGAAGCCCAAATAAGCTTAATCCACAAGAGCTTTTTAATGAGGCACAGAGCATGTTGAGTTTGGCCGAAGCATTGTGTGACACAGCACCCCACTGAGTGTGTAACGCATTCAGAGGTGGAAGAAGGATCGGACTAAAAGCGCAGCGTGGTAAGTGTTCATGATGATATTTAATTGAAACGAACTGAACACTGAAATACAAAACAATGAACGACGTGAACAAAATGAAAACCGAAACAGTCCTGTGTGGCCCAAACACTCACATGGAAACAAACACCCACAAACCAAAAGTGAAACCCAGGCTACCTAAGTATGATTCTCAATCAGAGACAACTAATGACACCTGCCTCTGATTGAGAACCATACTAGGCCGAACACAAAAACCAACATAGAAAAACAAACAGACTGCCCACCCCAATTCACACCCTGACCATACTAAAACAAATAATAAAATAACAGAACTATGGTCAGAACGTGACAGAGTGGCTAGTCCAAATCTGCCCCCCATTCCTGTGCCAGCCCCCCAACCAAATGCACACGTTGCCCCACCTGTCTGTGTCCCGGCAGTCTGTGGGCGAGAGGCAGCCCCTCTCAGACAGCTGGGGGAGGTGGTGAGGAGGCAGCCCCTCTCAGACAACTGGGGGAGGTGGTGAGGAGGCAGCCCCTCTCAGACAACTGGGGGAGGTGGTGAGGAGGCAGCCCCTCTCAGACAACTGGGGGAGGTGGTGAGGAGGCAGCCCCTCTCAGACAACTGGGGGAGGTGGTGAGGAGGCAGCCCCTCTCAGACAACTGGGGGAGGTGGTGAGGAGGCAGCCCCTCTCAGACAACTGGGGAGATGGTGAGGAGGCAGCCCCTCTCAGACAACTGGGGAGGTGGTGAGGAGGCAGCCCCTCTCAGACAATTGGGGAGGTGGTGATGAGGCAGCCCCTCTCAGACAACTGGGGGAGGTGGTGAGGAGGCAGCCGCTCTCAGACAACTGGGGGAGGTGGTGAGGAGGCAGCCCCTCTCAGACAACTGGGGAGGTGGTGAGGAGGCAGCCCTCTCAGACAGCTGGGGAGGTGGTGAGGAGGCAGCCCCGCTCAGACAACTGGGGAGGTGGTGATGAGGCAGCCCCTCTCAGACAACTGGGGAGGTGGTGATGAGGCAGCCCCTCTCAGACAACTGGGGAGGTGGTGATGAGGCAGCCCCTCTCAGACAACTGGGGAGGTGGTGATGAGGCAGCCCCTCTCTTAAACAGCTGGGGGAGGTGGTGAGGAGGCAGCCGCTCTCAGACAGCTGGGGGAGGTGGTGAGGAGGCAGCCCCTCTCAGACAACTGGGGGAGGTGGTGATGAGGCAGCCCCTCTCAGACAACTGGGGGAGGTGGTGAGGAGGCAGCCCCTCTCAGACAACTGGGGGAGGTGGTGAGGAGGCAGCCCCTCTCAGACAGCTGGGGAGGTGGTGAGGAGGCAGCCCCTCTCAGACAACTGGGGGAGGTGGTGAGGAGGCAGCCCCTCAGACAACTGGGGGAGGTGGTGATGAGGCAGCCCCTCTCAGACAACTGGGGGAGGTGGTGAAGAGGCAGCCCCTCTCAGACAACTGGGGGAGGTGGTGAGGAGGCAGCCCCTCTCAGACAACTGGGGGAAGTGTTGATGAGGCAGCCCCTCTCAGACAACTGGGGGAAGTGTTGATGAGGCAGCCCTTCTCAGACAACTGGGGGAGGTGGTGAGGAGGCAGCCCCTCTCAGACAGCTGGGGGAGGTGGTGAGGAGGCAGCCCCTCTCAGACAGCTGGGGGAGGTGGTGAGGAGGCAGCCCCTCTCAGACAACTGGTGGAGGTGGTGAGGAGGCAGCCCCTCTCAGACAGCTGGGGGAGGTGGTGAAGAGGCAGCCCCTCTCAGACAACTGGGGGAGGTGGTGAGGAGGCAGCCCCTCTCAGACAACTGGGGGAAGTGGTGAGGAGGCAGCCCCTCTCAGACAGCTGGGGGAGGTGGTGAGGAGGCAGCCCCTCTCAGACAACTGGGGGAGGTGGTGAGGAGGCAGCCCCTCAGACAACTGGGGGAGGTGGTGATGAGGCAGCCCCTCTCAGACAACTGGGGGAGGTGGTGAAGAGGCAGCCCCTCTCAGACAACTGGGGAGGTGGTGAGGAGGCAGCCCCTCTCAGACAACTGGGGGAAGTGTTGATGAGGCAGCCCCTCTCAGACAACTGGGGGAAGTGTTGATGAGGCAGCCCCTCTCAGACAACTGGGGGAGGTGGTGAGGAGGCAGCCCCTCTCAGACAGCTGGGGGAGGTGGTGAGGAGGCAGCCCCTCTCAGACAGCTGGGGGAGGTGGTGAGGAGGCAGCCCCTCTCAGACAACTGGTGGAGGTGGTGAGGAGGCAGCCCCTCTCAGACAGCTGGGGAGGTGGTGAAGAGGCAGCCCCTCTCAGACAACTGGGGGAGGTGGTGAGGAGGCAGCCCCTCTCAGACAACTGGGGGAAGTGTTGATGAGGCAGCCCCTCTCAGACAGCTGGGGGAGGTGGTGAGGAGGCAGCCCCTCTCAGACAACTGGGGGAGGTGGTGAGGAGGCAGCCCCTCAGACAACTGGGGGAGGTGGTGATGAGGCAGCCCCTCTCAGACAACTGGGGGAGGTGGTGAAGAGGCAGCCCCTCTCAGACACCTGGGGGAGGTGGTGAGGAGGCAGCCCCTCTCAGACAACTGGGGGAAGTGTTGATGAGGCAGCCCCTCTCAGACAACTGGGGGAAGTGTTGATGAGGCAGCCCCTCTCAGACAACTGGGGGAGGTGGTGAGGAGGCAGCCCCTCTCAGACAACTGGGGGAGGTGGTGAGGAGGCAGCCCCTCTCAGACAACTGGGGAGGTGGTGAGGAGGCAGCCCCTCTCAGACAACTGGGGAGGTGGTGAGGAGGCAGCCCCTCTCAGACAGCTGGGGAGGTGGTGAGGAGGCAGCCCATCTCAGACAACTGGGGAGGTGGTGAGGAGGCAGCCCCTCAGACAACTGGGGGAGGTGGTGATGAGGCAGCCCCTCTCAGACAACTGGGGGAGGTGGTGAAGAGGCAGCCCCTCTCAGACAACTGGGGGAGGTGGTGAGGAGGCAGCCCCTCTCAGACAACTGGGGAAGTGTTGATGAGGCAGCCCCTCTCAGACAACTGGGGGAAGTGTTGATGAGGCAGCCCCTCTCAGACAACTGGGGGAGGTGGTGAGGAGGCAGCCCGTCTCAGACAGCTGGGGGAGGTGGTGAGGAGGCAGCCCCTCTCAGACAACTGGGGGAGGTGGTGAGGAGGCAGCCCCTCTCAGACAACTGGTGGAGGTGGTGAGGAGGCAGCCCCTCTCAGACAGCAGACAACTCAGGGGAAGTGTTGATGAGGCAGCCCCTCTCAGACAACTGGGGGAAGTGTTGATGAGGCAGCCCCTCTCAGACAACTGGGGAGGTGGTGAGGAGGCAGCCCCTCTCAGACAGCTGGGGAGGTGGTGAGGAGGCAGCCCCTCTCAGACAACTGGGGGAAGTGTTGATGAGGCAGCCCCTCTCAGACAACTGGGGAAGTGTTGATGAGGCAGCCCCTCTCAGACAACTGGGGAGGTGGTGAGGAGGCAGCCCCTCTCAGACAGCTGGGGGAGGTGGTGAGGAGGCAGCCCCTCTCAGACAACTGGGGGAGGTGGTGAGGAGGCAGCCCCTCTCAGACAACTGGTGGAGGTGGTGAGGAGGCAGCCCCTCTCAGACAGCTGGGGGAGGTGGTGAAGAGGCAGCCCCTCTCAGACAACTGGGGGAGGTGGTGAGGAGGCAGCCCCTCTCAGACAACTGGGGGAGGTGGTGAGGAGGCAGCCCCTCTCAGACAACTGGGGGAGGTGGTGAGGAGGCAGCCCCTCTCAGACAACTGGGGGAAGTGTTGATGAGGCAGCCCCTCTCAGACAACTGGGGGAAGTGTTGATGAGGCAGCCCCTCTCAGACAACTAGGGGAGATGGTGAAGAGGCAGCCCCTCTCAGACAACTGGGGGAGGTGGTGAGGAGGCAGCCCCTCTCAGACAACTGGGGGAGGTGGTGAGGAGGCAGCCCCTCTCAGACAGCTGGGGAGGTGGTGAGGAGGCAGCCCCTCTCAGACAACTGGGGGAGGTGGTGAGGAGGCAGCCCCTCACTGGGGAGGTGGTGAGGAGGCAGCCCCTCTCAGACAGCTGGGGAGGTGGTGAGGAGGCAGCCCCTCTCAGACAACTGGGGAGGTGGTGAGGAGGCAGCCCTCTCAGACAACTGGTGGAGGTGGTGAGGAGGCAGCCCCTCTCAGACAGCTGGGGAGGTGGTGAAGAGGCAGCCCCTCTCAGACAACTGGGGAGGTGGTGAGGAGGCAGCCCCTCTCAGACAACTGGGGGAGGTGGTGAGGAGGCAGCCCCTCTCAGACAACTGGGGGAGGTGGTGAGGAGGCAGCCCCTCTCAGACAACTGGGGGAAGTGTTGATGAGGCAGCCCCTCTCAGACAACTGGGGAAGTGGTGATGAGGCAGCCCCTCTCAGACAACTGGGGGAGGTGGTGAGGAGGCAGCCCCTCTCAGACAACTGGGGAGGTGGTGAGGAGGCAGCCCCTCTCAGACAACTGGGGGAGGTGGTGAGGAGGCAGCCCCTCTCAGACAACTGGGGGAGGTGGGGGAGGGCCCCTCAGACAACTGGTGGAGGTGGTGGAGGCAGCCCCTCTCAGACAACTGGGGGAGGTGGTGATGAGGCAGCCCCTCTCAGACAACTGGGGGAGGTGGTGAAGAGGCAGCCCCTCTCAGACAACTGGGGGAGGTGGTGAGGAGGCAGCCCCTCTCAGACAACTGGGGAAGTGTTGATGAGGCAGCCCCTCTCAGACAACTGGGGGAGGTGGTGAGGAGGCAGCCCCTCTCAGACAGCTGGGGAGGTGGTGAGGAGGCAGCCCCTCTCAGACAACTGGGGGAGGTGGTGAGGAGGCAGCCCTCTCAGACAACTGGTGGAGGTGGTGAGGAGGCAGCCCCTCTCAGACAGCTGGGGAGGTGGTGAAGAGGCAGCCCCTCTCAGACAACTGGGGAAAGTGTTGATGAGGCAGCCCCTCTCAGACAACTGGGGGAAGTGTTGATGAGGCAGCCCCTCTCAGACAACTGGGGAGGTGGTGAGGAGGCAGCCCCTCTAAGACAGCTGGGGGAGGTGGTGAGGAGGCAGCCCCTCTCAGACAACTGGGGGAAGTGTTGATGAGGCAGCCCCTCTCAGACAACTGGGGGAAGTGTTGATGAGGCAGCCCCTCTCAGACAACTGGGGGAGGTGGTGAGGAGGCAGCCCCTCTCAGACAGCTGGGGGAGGTGGTGAGGAGGCAGCCCCTCTCAGACAACTGGGGGAGGTGGTGAGGAGGCAGCCCCTCTCAGACAACTGGTGGAGGTGGTGAGGAGGCAGCCCCTCTCAGACAGCTGGGGGAGGTGGTGAAGAGGCAGCCCCTCTCAGACAACTGGGGAGGTGGTGAGGAGGCAGCCCCTCTCAGACAACTGGGGGAGGTGGTGAGGAGGCAGCCCCTCTCAGACAACTGGGGAGGTGGTGAGGAGGCAGCCCCTCTCAGACAACTGGGGAAGTGTTGATGAGGCAGCCCCTCTCAGACAACTGGGGAAGTGTTGATGAGGCAGCCCCTCTCAGACAACTGGGGAGGTGGTGAAGAGGCAGCCCCTCTCAGACAACTGGGGAGGTGGTGAGGAGGCAGCCCTCTCAGACAGCTGGGGGAGGTGGTGAGGAGGCAGCCCCTCTCAGACAACTGGGGAGGTGGTGATGAGGCAGCCCCTCTCAGACAACTGGGGAGGTGGTGAGGAGGCAGCCCCTCTCAGACAACTGGGGGAGGTGGTGAGGAGGCAGCCCCTCTCAGACAACTGGGGGAGGTGGTGAGGAGGCAGCCCCTCTCAGACAACTGGGGGAGGTGGTGAGGAGGCAGCCCCTCTCAGACAACTGGGGGAGGTGGTGAGGAGGCAGCCCCTCTCAGACAACTGGGGGAGGTGGTGAGGAGGCAGCCCCTCTCAGACAACTGGGGAGGTGGTGAGGAGGCAGCCCCTCTCAGACAACTGGTGGAGGTGGTGAGGAGGCAGCCCCTCTCAGACAGCTGGGGGAGGTGGTGAAGAGGCAGCCCCTCTCAGACAACTGGGGGAGGTGGTGAGGAGGCAGCCCCTCTCAGACAACTGGGGAGGTGGTGAGGAGGCAGCCCTCTCAGACAACTGGGGGAGGTGGTGAGGAGGCAGCCCCTCTCAGACAACTGGGGGAAGTGTTGATGAGGCAGCCCCTCTCAGACAACTGGGGGAAGTGTTGATGAGGCAGCCCCTCTCAGACAACTGGGGGAGGTGGTGAAGAGGCAGCCCCTCTCAGACAACTGGGGGAGGTGGTGAGGAGGCAGCCGCTCTCAGACAGCTGGGGGAGGTGGTGAGGAGGCAGCCCCTCTCAGACAACTGGGGGAGGTGGTGATGAGGCAGCCCCTCTCAGACAACTGGGGGAGGTGGTGAGGAGGCAGCCCCTCTCAGACAACTGGGGAGGTGGTGAGGAGGCAGCCCCTCTCAGACAACTGGGGAGGTGGTGAGGAGGCAGCCCCTCTCAGACAGCTGGGGAGGTGGTGAGGAGGCAGCCCCTCTCAGACAACTGGGGGAGGTGGTGAGGAGGCAGCCCCTCTCAGACAACTGGGGGAGGTGGTGATGAGGCAGCCCCTCTCAGACAACTGGGGGAGGTGGTGAAGAGGCAGCCCCTCTCAGACAACTGGGGAGGTGGTGAGGAGGCAGCCCCTCTCAGACAACTGGGGAAGTGTTGATGAGGCAGCCCCTCTCAGACAACTGGGGAAGTGTTGATGAGGCAGCCCCTCTCAGACAACTGGGGAGGTGGTGAGGAGGCAGCCCCCTCTCAGACAGCTGGGGAGGTGGTGAGGAGGCAGCCCCTCTCAGACAACTGGGGAGGTGGTGAGGAGGCAGCCCCTCTCAGACAACTGGTGGAGGTGGTGAGGAGGCAGCCCCTCTCAGACAGCTGGGGAGGTGGTGAAGAGGCAGCCCCTCTCAGACAACTGGGGAGGTGGTGAGGAGGCAGCCCCTCTCAGACAACTGGGGGAGGTGGTGAGGAGGCAGCCCCTCTCAGACAACTGGGGGAAGTGTTGATGAGGCAGCCCCTCTCAGACAACTGGGGGAGGTGGTGAGGAGGCAGCCCTCTCAGACAGCTGGGGGAGGTGGTGAGGAGGCAGCCCCTCTCAGACAACTGGGGGAGGTGGTGAGGAGGCAGCCCCTCTCAGACAACTGGTGGAGGTGGTGAGGAGGCAGCCCCTCTCAGACAGCTGGGGGAGGTGGTGAAGAGGCAGCCCCTCTCAGACAACTGGGGGAAGTGTTGATGAGGCAGCCCCTCTCAGACAACTGGGGGAAGTGTTGATGAGGCAGCCCCTCTCAGACAACTGGGGGAGGTGGTGAGGAGGCAGCCCCTCTAAGACAGCTGGGGGAGGTGGTGAGGAGGCAGCCCCTCTCAGACAACTGGGGGAAGTGTTGATGAGGCAGCCCCTCTCAGACAACTGGGGGAAGTGTTGATGAGGCAGCCCCTCTCAGACAACTGGGGGAGGTGGTGAGGAGGCAGCCCTCTCAGACAGCTGGGGAGGTGGTGATGAGGCAGCCCCTCTCAGACAACTGGGGAGGTGGTGAGGAGGCAGCCCCTCTCAGACAACTGGTGGAGGTGGTGAGGAGGCAGCCCCTCTCAGACAGCTGGGGGAGGTGGTGAAGAGGCAGCCCCTCTCAGACAACTGGGGGAGGTGGTGAGGAGGCAGCCCCTCTCAGACAACTGGGGAGGTGGTGAGGAGGCAGCCCCTCTCAGACAACTGGGGAGGTGGTGAGGAGGCAGCCCCTCTCAGACAACTGGGGAAGTGTTGATGAGGCAGCCCCTCTCAGACAACTGGGGGAAGTGTTGATGAGGCAGCCCCTCTCAGACAACTGGGGAGGTTGAAGAGGCAGCCCCTCTCAGACAACTGGGGAGGTGGTGAGGAAAGCCGCTCTCAGACAGCTGGGGGAGGTGGTGAGGAGGCAGCCCCTCTCAGACAACTGGGGAGGTGGTGATGAGGCAGCCCCTCAAGACAACTGGGGGAGGTGGTGAGGAGGCAGCCCCTCTCAGACCCTGGGGGAGGTGGTGAGGAGGCAGCCCCTCTCAGACAACTGGGGAGGTGGTGAGGAGGCAGCCCTCTCAGACAGCTGGGGAGGTGGTAGGAGGCAGCCCCTCTCAGACAACTGGGGGAGGTGGTGAAGGCAGCCCCTCTCAGACAACTGGGGAGGTGGTGATGAGGCAGCCCCTCTCAGACAACTGGGGAGGTGGTGAAGAGGACCCCTCTCAGACAACTGGGGGAGGTGGTGAGGAGGCAGCCCCTCTCAGACAACTGGGGAAGTGTTGATGAGGAGCCCCTCTCAGACAACTGGGGGAAGTGTTGATGAGGCAGCCCTCTCAGACAACTGGGGGAGGTGGTAGGCAGCCCCTCTCAGACAGCTGGGGAGGTGGTGAGGAGGCAGCCCCTCTCAGACAACTGGGGGAGGTGGTGAGGAGGCAGCCCCTCTCAGACAACTGGTGGAGGTGGTGAGGAGGCAGCCCCTCTCAGACAGCTGGGGAGGTGGTGAAGAGGCAGCCCCTCTCAGACAACTGGGGAGGTGGTGAGGAGGCAGCCCCTCTCAGACAACTGGGGGAGGTGGTGAGGAGGCAGCCCCTCTCAGACAACTGGGGGAAGTGTTGATGAGGCAGCCCCTCTCAGACAACTGGGGGAGGTGGTCCAGGAGGCAGCCCTCTCAGACAGCTGGGGGAGGTGGTGAGGAGGCAGCCCCTCTCAGACACCTGGGGGAGGTGGTGAGGAGGCACCCTCTCAGACAACTGGTGGAGGTGGTGAGGAGGCAGCCCCTCTCAGACAGCTGGGGAGGTGGTGAAAGGCAGACCCCTCTCAGACAACTGGGGGAAGTGTTGATGAGGCAGCCCCTCTCAGACAACTGGGGGAAGTGTTGATGAGGCAGCCCCTCTCAGACAACTGGGAGGTGGTGAGGAGGCAGCCCCTCTCAGACAGCTGGGGGAGGTGGTGAGGAGGCAGCCCCTCTCAGACAACTGGGAGAAGTGTTGATGAGGCAGCCCCTCTCAGACAACTGGGGGAAGTGTTGATGAGGCAGCCCTCTCAGACAACTGGGGAGGTGGTGAGGAGGCAGCCCCTCTCAGACAGCTGGGGGAGGTGGTGAGGAGGCAGCCTCTCAGACAACTGGGGAGGTGGTGAGGATTAGCCCCTCTCAGACAACTGGTGGATTTGGTGGAGCGCCCCTCTCAGACAGCTGGGGAGGTGGTGAAGAGGCAGCCCCTCTCAGACAACTGGGGGAGGTGGTTGAGGCAGCCCCTCTCAGACAACTGGGGAGGTGGTGATGACATCAGACAACTGGGGAGGTTCAGGAGGCAGCCCCTCTCAGACAGCTGGGGGAGGTATCTTTCTCAGCCCGTTCACTCAACTGGGGAGGTGGTTCCTCAGACACTGGGGAGGTGGTGATGAGGCAGCCCCTCTCAGACAACTGGGGAGGTGGTGAAGAGGCAGCCCCTCTCAGACAACTGGGGAGGTGGTGAGGAGGCAGCCCCTCTCAGACAACTGGGGAAGTGTTGATGAGGCAGCCCCTCTCAGACAACTGGGGGAAGTGTTGATGAGGCAGCCCCTCTCAGACAACTGGGGGAGGTGGTGAGGAGGCAGCCCCTCTCAGACAACTGGGGAGGTGGTGAGGAGGCAGTTCAGACAACTGGTGGAGGTGGTGAGGAGGCAGCCCCTCTCAGACAGCTGGGGAGGTGGTGAAGAGGCAGCCCCTCTGTTCTTCTGGGGAGGTGGTGAGGAGGCAGCCCTCTAACTGGGGGGAGGTCCTGCAGTGGCAGCCCCTCTCCAACTGGGGGAGGTGGTCCCCAGGTGTTCTCAGGTTTGATGAGCCCCTTCAGACAACTGGGGAGGTGGTGAGGAGGCAGCCCCTTGGTTTCTGGGGGAGGTTAAGGAGGCAGCCCCTCTCAGACAGTTTGGGGGAACTGTTTGAGGCAGCCCCTCTCAGACAACCCGGGGAGGTGGTGAGGAGGCAGCCCTCTCAGACAACTGGGGAGGTGGTGATGAGGCAGCCCCGCTCAGACAACTGAGGGAAGTGTTGATGAGGCAGCCCCTCTCAGACAACTGGGGGAAGTGTTGATGAGGCATCCCTCTCAGACAACTGGGGAGGTGGTGTCTTAGCCCCTCTGCCCAACAGCTGGGGGAGGTGGTGAGGAGGCAGCCCCTCTCAGACAACTGGGGAGGTGGTGAGGAAAATCACCTTTCTCAGAAACTGGGGGAGGTGGTGAGGATCAGCCCCTCTCAGACAGCTGGGGGAGGTGGTGAAGAGGCAGCCCCTCTCAGACAACTGGGGGAGGTGGTGAGGAGGCATCCCCTCTCAGACACCTGGGGGAGGTGGTGAGGAGGCAGCCCCTCTCATCTTCTGGGGTGGTGGTGAGGAGGCAGCCCCTCTCAGACAACTGGGGGAAGTGTTGATGAGGCAGCCCCTCTCAGACAACTGGGGGAAGTGTTGATGAGGCAGCCCCTCTCAGACAACTGGGGGAGATTTTTCCTCACATATCTTTTACAAATATTTTCCTTAACCTCAACTTTTAAATACTCTCCTGCAACCAGCCTCAACCAATGTAGCGAGGATCTGTTTTTTTTTCAAAAGAATTTCTATTTACTTTGGATCTTGACTCCCTCAACTGAAGCTAGCCAGCTAACTAGTTACCAGCTATCAGTCAGCAAAACATTGCTAGCGGTCATCAGCTAACCTTTAGCTCGGAAAGCTCTCGCCAGTTCTATACATTGTGACTCAAACCAGAGCATAACGGACCTATTTTTTTCTCTCCATATCCTGGGTTCCTACGCAAACTCTGAACATTTTCATCTGGATCTTCAAAGCTAACTCCCGGGTGACTACTCCTGGCTAGCGTTTCCATCCCGGAGCAAGCACCAAATAGCCTGAAGTTATCCTGGAATGACTGGGACCTCATCCCTCTGGGCTAGATGATGCCTCCGTTATTCTTTAATAAAAGTTCCTTCCTCACCATCTTAAATAAGCATGCCCCATTCAACAAATGTAGAACTAGGAATAGAAATAGTCCTTGGTTCACTCCAGACCTGTCTGCCCTTGACCAGCACAAAAACATCCATTGGCGTTCTGCATTGTCATCGGATAGCCCCTGTGATATGCAACTTTTCAGGGAAGTTAGGAACAAATATACACAGGCAGGTAGGAAAGCCAAGGCTAGCTTTTTCAAACAGAAATCTGCTTCCTGTGGTACAAACTCCAAAAAGTTCTGGGACATTGTAAAGTCCATGGAGAATAAGAGCACCTTCTCCCAGCTGCCCACTGCTCTGAGGCTAGGAAACACTGTTACCACCGATAAATCCACTATATAATTGAGAATTTCAATAAGCATTTCTCTACGGCTGGCCATGCTTTCCACCTGGCTACCCCTACCCCGGTCAACTGCCCGGCACCCTCCACAGCAACCCGCCAAAGCCCCCACCATTTCTCCTTCACCCAAATCCAGATAGCTGATGTTCTGAAAGAGCTGCAAAATCTGGACCCCTACAAATCAGCCGGGCTAGACAATCTGGACCCTCTCTTTCTAAAATGATCTGCCGAAATTGTTGCCCCTATTACTATTACTAGCCTATTCAACCTCTCTTTCGTATCATCTGAGATTCCCAAAGATTGGAAAGCTGCCGTGGTCATCCCCCCCATCAAAGATATATCTATCCTACCCTGTCTTTCTAAGGTCTTCGAAAGCCAAGTTAACAAACAGATTACCGAACATTTCGAATCCCACCATACCTTCTCCGCTATGCAATATGGTTTCAGAGCTGGTCATGGGTGCACCTCAGCCACGCTCAAGGTCCTAAATGACATCATAACCGCCATCGATAAGAGACATTACTGTGCAGCCGTAGTCATCGACCTGGCCAAGGCTTTCGACTCTGTCAATCACCACATTCTTATTGGCAGACTCGACAGCCTTGGTTTCTCTAATGATTGCCTCGCCTGGTTTACCAACTACTTCTCAGACAGAGTTCAGTGTGTCAAATCGGTGGGCCTGTTGTCCGGACCTCTTGCAGTCTTTATGGGGGTGCCACAGGGTTCAATTCTCGGGCGACTCTCTTCTCTGTATACATCAATGATGTTGCTCTTGCTGCTGGTGATTCTCTGATCCACCTCTACGCAGACGACACCATTCTGTATACTTCTGGCACTTCTTTGGACACTGTGTTAACTAACCTCCAGGCGAGCTTCAATGCCATACAACTCTCCTTCTGTGGCTTCCAACTGCTCGTAAATGCAAGTTAAACTAAATGCATGCTCTTTAACCGATCGCTTCCCGCACCCACCCGCCTGTCTAGCGTCACTACTCTGGATGGTTCTGACTTAGAATATGTGGACAACTACAAATACCTAGGTGTCTGGTTAGACTGTAAACTCCCTTTCCAGACTCACATTAAGCATCTCCAATCCAAAATTAAATCGAGAATCGGCTTCCTATATCGTAACAAAGCCTCCTTCACTCATGCCGCCAAACATACCCTCGTAAAACTGACCATCCTACCGATCCTCGACTTCAGCGATGTCATCTATAAAATAGCCTCCAACACTCTACTCAACAAATTGGATGCAGTCCATCACAGTGCCATCCGTTTTGTTACCAAAGCCCCATACACTACCCACCACTGCGACCTGTACGCTCTCGTTGGTTGGCCCTCGCTTCATAATCATCGCTAAACCCGCTGGCTACAGGTTATCTACAAGTTTGTGCTAGGTAAAGCCCCACCTTATCTCAGCTCACTGGTCACCACAGCAGCACCCACTCGTAGCACACACTCCAGAAGGTATATCTCACTGGTCACCCCCAAAGCCAATTCCTCCTTTGGTCGCCTTTCCTTCCAGTTCTCTGCTGCCAATGACTGGAACGAACTACAAAAATCACTGAGGCTGGAGAATCATATCTCCCTCACTAGCTTTAAGCACCAGCTGTCAGAGCAGCTCACAGATCACTGCACCTGTACATAGCCCATCTGTAAACAGCCCATATATCTATCTCATCCCCATACTGTATTTATTTATGTATCTTGCGCCTTTCCACCCTAGTATCTCTTCTTGCACATTCATCTTCTGCACATCTACCATTCCAGTGTTTAATTGCTATATTGTAATTACTTCGCCAAGATGGCCTATTTATTGCCTTCTCCCTTATCTTACCTCATTTGCACTCACTGTATAGACTTCTTTTTTTTCTCTACTGTATTATTGACTGTATGTTTTGTTTATTCCATGTGTTTTATCATGGCCAGGTCGCAGTTGTAAATGAGAACTTGTTCTCAACTAGCCTTCCTGGTTAAATAAAGGTGAAATAAACAACAACAAAAAATTTAAACGACTAATGTTTCTGTGAGCTCTCTTAGGCGACAAATGGTGGCCTTGTGTTATGTCATGTTAAATAGGTAGAACATTTGTAAAGAATTAGGCTGCTCTATTTAGGCGATCTATTTGACAGAGGCAGTCTTTTTGACAGAGGCAGTCTTTTTGACAAAGGCAGTCTTTTTGATAGAGGCGGGCATTTGAACACTCAAACTCCCTGGGATTTAAATATTGTACAAACCATTGTCTGTTTCTAATAAAAACACAATGGATAGAGAAACAAATGGATACATAACCAAAAGAAAGGCCACCCTTCCCGTGTTCTTGGCACCAGCAGTACCAGAGAGCATGAAACATTAAACAGCAGTACTGTCTCCTAGTGTCGCAGAGGCAGAGATTGGTGGTTTCTATGGTATGAATGGCCACAAGTCATTTCTTGTTGTGAACTGCAAGATAAATGGGAAACTATTTCCTGAAAATGTCTGACGGAAATAATTTCACAAATTGAGAAAATCAACCCTCGCTTTTCTCCAGCGGTCCCCATAGGTGCTGAAGTCACCAGCCAGTGTTCCAGTGTTCATACCTGGCTTGGTAGAACATTTTGTGTTTTGTTTGTCATTGTACTCTGTCATGATTTTTCCCCGTTGATACACTTTGACCTATCGATGGGTTAGGACAAACAAGAATCAACCTGACTAGAGCTCTGAGAGTATCCAATGAAATGCTCTAGGTCAGGTCCCTCAGGTCAGATATCACCTGGGCTACGAATTATGCCTGCACTGCTCTGTCAGAGTTGTGAGTGACTAACATCAATACTACACCACACTCTCATTTTATGATACATTGTGCCTGGCCACGAGATGAGGTGACAAATGTAGACAGCACAGTGTTGCAAATCAGTGTGACATTAGCTAGATCAAATGTTCTGGTGACTCACTTGGACCGAGTCCAATAGATCTTATATCTGATGGAGAGCGATATTGTTATTGACAGTGACAGGAGCCTTACAAAGAGGTGATGGTGTTATATGACACCACACTACTCCCCTCTGTCACCACAGGGTGATGTAGTGTGTGTGTTGTTGACTGGACCAAGACACAAATTTGATTTAAAGAGTCGACTCGTCTTAAAACCCCAACTCCACGGAAGCAAGGCAGATTGGACACATGCATTGAGGTGTTTAGGCTTTTAGTGTCACGACTTCCGCCGAAGTCGATGCCTCTCCTTGTTCGGGCGGCGTTCGGCTGTCGACGTCACCGGTCTTCTAGCCACCGCCGATCCACTTTTCATTTTCCATTTGTTTTGTCTTAGTCTTACACACCTGGTTTCACTCACCCAATTACCTGTTTTTTATTTAACCCTCTGTTCCCCATGTTTGTTTGTGAGTGATTGTTTTTTGTAAATCGGTCCGTTATTGTGGGCTCGTAATTTTTGCCTTGTATTTTTGTATTTTTGAGTAAAGTACGTTGATTACTCAATTCTGCTGTCCTGCGCCTGACGCTCTACACCAGCTACACACAGGACCCCATTACAGAATCACTCACCTACCCAATGGAGTCAGCAGGAGCAGATGTCCTCCCTGTGGCAGTAGAGGAGCGCGTCCAGCAGCATACGACCATGTTGCAACGTCTGGGCACCACCATGGATCGCGTGCTGCAGATGATGGATCGTAGGGAGAGAGGAGGAGGATATCCAGCGCCTCCACCAGCCCCACTACCGCCGACCCCACTGTCCACCTCTCCTTCACCTGGTCCCAGCGGGATTCGGCTCGCGCTCCCGAGGGAGTATGATGAGATGGCTGCCGGATGCCAGGGGTTCCTACTACAGCTGGAGCTCTACCTGGCGACTGTCCAGCCGGCTCCTTCGGGACGTGAGAGTGTGTCCGCCCTCGTCTCCTGCCTCTCACAAAGCCCTGGAGTGGACCAACGCTGTATGGAGTGAGGGAGACGCAGCATTGGACCATTAGGCAGAGTTCACCCGCCACTTTCGGGCAGTTTTCGACCACCCGCCTGAGGGTCGAGCGGCGGGTGAACGACTGTTCCACCTGAGGCAGGGGGACAAGGAGTGCACAGGATTTTGCATTGGACTTCCGGACCCTGGCCGCCAGCGCGGGATGGTACGACAGGGCCCTGATCGATCACTACCAGTGCAGTCTGCGCGAGGACGTCCGTCAGGAGGTGGTCTGCCAAGACACCACCCTCACATTGAACCAGCTAGTGGACCTGTCCATCCGGCTGGACAACCTGCTGACTACCCGCGGACCCCCGGATCAGGGCCTGTCAGTTCCATCCCCCAGCACCTCCGCTCCGACGCCCATGGAGCTGGGAGGTGCTGCACTTAGGGCGACCAGAGGAGGGGCCATTCCCTGCACCATCTGTGGCCGCAGAAGGCACACTGCTGGTCGGTGCTGGGGGGCGTTCCTCAGTGAGTCGAGGCAGCAGGCAGGGCACTATCGTGTCACCCCAGGTGAGTCGGCACCAGGCTCACCCAGAGCCCCCTGTTGTTCACATGTATGTGTTTATTTCATATCCTAAGTTTCCCCCGCATTCCCAGCATAAGGCGCTCGTAGATTCAGGCGCAGCTGGGTATTTTATTGACCGTTCATTTGCTCTTAGTTTAGGGATCCCCCTTGTTCCTGTGGATATGCCCTTCCCTGTGCACGCCCTAGATAGTCGATCATTAGGGTCAGGGCTGATTAGGGAGTCCACCGCTCCACTAGACATGGTTACGCAGGAGGATCACAAGGAGAGAATCAGTCTCTTCCTTATTGATTCTCCTACGTTTCCCATGGTGCTGGGCCTACCCTGGTTGGCCTTTCATAACCCCACTATTTCAAGGCAACAGAGGGCTCTCAAGGGGTGGTCACGAGAGTGCTGAGTGAGGTGTGTAGGGGTTTCCATCGGTGCGACTACGGTGGAAAGTCCAGACCAAGTCTCCACCGTGTGCATCCCCTCAGAATATGCCGATTTGGCTCTCGCCTTCTGTAAGAAGAGGGCGACTAAATTACCACCTCATCGACGGGGGGATTGTGCGATAAATCTCCTGGTAGACGCAGCACTTCCCAGGAGTCAGGTATATCCTCTGTCACAGGAGGAGATGGTGGGAGGCTGGGATAGGAGCCGTGCTCTCTCAGCGCTCGGGCACACCATCAAAGCTCCGCCCCTGTGCTTTCTTTTCAAAGAATCTCAGCCCGGCGGAGCAAAACTATGATGTGGGGGACCGGGAGCTTTTGGCTGTTGTCAAGGCTCTGAAGGCATGGAGACATTGGCCTGAGGGGGCTAAACACCCTTTTCTCATCTGGACTGACCACCGCAATCTGGAGTATATCCGGGCGGCGAGGAGACTGAACCCTCGCCAGTCAAGGTGGGCCAAGTTTTTTTCACGTTTTGTTTTCACTCTATCCTACAGACCATGTTTCCAGAACGCTAAGGCTGTCCCGGATGTATGACACAGAGGAGCGGTCCATGGATCACACTCCCATACTTCCAGCCTCTTGCCTGGTGGCACCGGTGGTGTGGGAGCTGGACGCGGACATCGAGCGGGCGTTACGCACAGAGCCCACTCCCCCCAGTGTCCAGCTGGGAGCCTGTACGTTCCGTCTGCTGTCCGTGACCGGTTGATCTATTAGGCGCACACGTCACCCTCCTCTGGTCACCCTGGCATCGGTCGGACGGTGTGTTGCCTTAGTGGGAAGTACTGGTGGTCCACCATGGCCAAGGACGTGAGGGTTTATGTTTCCTCCTGCTCGGTGTGCGCCCAGTGCAAGGCTCCCAGACACCTGCCCAGAGGGAAGTTACAACCCCTACCCGTTCCACAACGGCCGTGGTCGCACCTGTCAGTTGACTTCCTGATGGATCTTCCTCCCTCAACAACACCACGATCCTGGTCGTTGTGGATCGATTTTCTAAGTCCTGCCGCCTCCTTCCTTTGCCCGGTCTCTTTACGGCCCTACAGACTGCTGAGGCCCTGTTTACACACGTCTTCCGGCACTACGGGGTGCCTGGGGAGGTCCCCAGTTCACGTCCAGGGTCTGGAGAGCGTTCATGAACGTCTGGGGGTCTCGGTCAGCCTCAGGCTTTCCCCCCCGAAAGTAACGGCAGGTGGAGAGAGTAAACCAGGATGTGGGTAGGTTTCTGCGGTCATATTGCCAGGACCCGCCGGGGGAGTGGGCGGCGTTCATCCCCTGGGCAGAGATGGCACAAAACTCACTCCGCCACTCCTCCACTAACCTCTCTCCTTTCCAGTGCGTACTGGGGTATCAGCTGGTTCTGGCACCGTGGCATCAGAGCCAGATCGACGCTCCTGTGGTGGACGAATGGTTCAAGCACTCGGAGGAGACTTGTGACGCCGCCCATGTGCACCTACAACCTACACCACCGCAGCGAGGCCCCGGTGTTCGCACCGGGGGACCGGGTCTGGCTCTCGACCTGAAACCTGCCCCTCCGCCTTTGGAGGATGTTTTGGACCCTCTGTTGCTGCGGGAGTTCCACCGTCTCCATCTGGATCACCCTGCGCCTCGTCCTCAGAGTCGTCCCCGAGGTCGGTGTCGGCGCACTGCTGGAGCCGCACGTCCATGGGGGTGTGGGGGGGTACTGTCACGACTTCCACCAAAGTCGGTCCCTCTCCTTGTTCGGGTGGCGTTCGGCGGTCGACGTCACCGGCCTTCTAGCCACCGCCGATCCACTTTTCATTTTCCATTTGTTTTGTCTTAGTCTTACACACCTGGTTTCACTCACCCAATTACCTGTTTATTATTTAACCCTCTGTTCTCCATGTTTGTTTGTGAGTGATTGTTTTTTGTAAATCGGTCCGTTATTGTGGGCTCGTAATTTTTGCCTTGTATTTTTGTATTTTGAGTAAAGTACGTTGATTACTAATTTCTGCTGTCCTGCACCTGACTCTCTACACCAGCTACACACAGGACCCCATTACATTTATCAATACTCCCCAAAGAGGCCCTGCAACACAACACCATTTCTGATTAGTCTGAAAGAGATCAAATCAAATCATATTTGATTTAAACAACAGGTGTAGACTAACAGTGCCTTCTGACAGGCCCTTTCCAACAAAGCAGAGAGAAAAATAGAAAAATAATTAACGTGTAGCACAAGGAATAAATACACAATGAGTGACGAAACTTGGCTGTATACACGGGGTACCAGTACAGAGTAGATGTGCAGGGGTACGAGGGAGTTGAGGTAGGTACAGTATGTACATATAGGTAGGGGTAAAGTGACTAGGTAACAAGATAGATAATAAGCAGTAGCAGCAGCGTATGTGATGAGTCAAAAGAGTTTGCGCAAAGGGAGGGTCAATGCAGATAGTCTGGCATGACTTTGTCTCAGTTCATTACACACGGGATTGTATGATAACAACTTAACACACACACACACTAAACAATCTAAACACAGGTGCTAATCTAAACACTTCCACCTGCACCTGAAAGTCACACCACACACCAGATGCCTCCCATATAAAGAGCCTCTTATCTGGAAGGACATCAGTTCTTTAGAGCTATCCTTTCTCCTTTCTCTCTGGCAGTGGTGTAGATAATGGGCTTTTACCTTCAGAAGCCAACACACACACCCACACACATTCGTCAATAAATCAATCTACAATCCTGCTGTTTCTGCCTCTGGAAATATAACATGGATGGTGTGAAGAGAGGAGCACCACCCACACCGTTCAATCTGTTTGGAGGGGGTTATCAACACCACATTACTTTACAATAGAGATAGTGGAAAGATCCTGTGGCATCATTTTCTCAAAACACAGGGATCAAATCAACTCAGCAGGCAGATTTTTTTGTCTCTCCAGATTTTGTATTTATAATTTCAATAGGCAGCATATACAGTGCATGGGTGTCTGAATGAATAAAAACTATTCATCATGGCACAGTAGATTCCCGAAAGTTAAAAAAAAAATCAGCTCTGAAAAGGTTTACATCATCCTTTTGTGAGAAATACCCCAAAATGCCGGTCAGTGCCATTGCCATGCTAGGGCGGGTTCAGCAGGGTCGCCTCTAGGACCCAGCAGTGCAGCCGGTCAGGTAGGCTCAGCTCGTAGACTAGAGAGAGGCAGACAAAGGCAGAGAGAGCTCGTGCCGCTATCCTGCAGCATCCACACCCACCCACCTCACTCCAAACGCTCCAGCGCGGGTGAGTACCCGATACTTTTTATATTTTGGTTAAACATAATTAAATGGAGAAAAAATATTATGTCAGTATTTAAATTATGTTTCTGACGGTGAGTTAAGTTGTGTTCAGGATTATTGGACACTGTGAAGGATTGGTAGAATTTTTGCCTATTTAGGCTGTCGGCTATATGAGCAGGTGATTATAGGTGTGCGCGTACCCGTTGGTACAAAACTGTCATGGCTCATCTGTATGTACGGCGCCCACCGCTTTTCTCTGAGGGCATATGGACAACTGATCCGTTTTTTTTGTTGCTGAAAGCTAGAGGGGGTACTGAAAAACTTTTGTTGTTATTTAAAAACAAATATGACTTAAAACCAGCTCAGACTGGCTTAGTGTTACTAGATAAGACACAGATCTGCTGTGATGAGGATGTTTGGGGTGATTTGATGCAGGACGCTGACGGGCAGGTCAGACTTGTTATCTGGGCTGCTGTGGCGCTGGTAGCACAGACCCAGCCTCACATCTCTGTTGTGCAGTTCGACATGTCACAGTCACACAATACAACAGCTTTGCAGTCTGTCTGCTGCACTGTGAGCAGGATGTAGCCTGCCCTGGTTAGGTAAGCATGGTGAGAACATTTGTATTATTTTACACATATCCATTTATTTGTGATATGTCATTCAATCCCTGAATATCTGTTGGGGGGTGTTATGAGTAGTGGTCTGGACCTTATGGGGATAGACATTTTACATACTTAGGGGCGCCTCCCGTAATTTGAGCCCTGATGATTGTAATGCACTGGGGTGAATCATTAGTCTAGTAATAATACTATTATTTGTAGTTGTATCCGTGTGTGATGTAGCGGGGGTGTCCCTGTGAGACAATGGGCTGTCCTGAGCGTAGACCATATATAGTCCTAAGTGACGTCATAGGGAGAGGGTCAGTGATTTACCTCTGTCTATTATATTAGGTGAGCAGATGGGCTCCCAGCCCCTGTCTGTCGGGAGGAGTACCACTACCCATAACCCATCCCTCCCTGGTCTGGGACCTACCCCCATCTCAGGACCTGTCAGCCAGACTCAGGGCCAGGGTGTGCGGGGGAGGGGAGATCCCAGACGCATTAAGGGTGGGGACAATGTGGTCCTCTCTGTTTGTCTTCATGGAGGAGGACACGTGTGATGGGGGCTGTGAAGAGACAAGGGGAGGAGGACATATCAATCATAATAAGTATTTCGCCATTAAAAGCTGTGAGTTTCATGACCTTTGGCATTGGGGCGTTGCCAGTCTAACACAATCATTGTTTAAGCAGAAATGAGTTAACAAGCCCCTGTTAAGTCATGGAGTCTACATTTGGTTGCCATTACCCAGCAGTAGAGCCATGTGTGGGCATTTGTATGTGGAGCGAGAGTGGGTGATGGCAAGGGTGTGGAGGGGTTGAGGGGTTAGACTGCATGTCTTTATCTGAAGCCATCGAGGTGTGGTCACTGGTCACAGCCACTAGGTGGGGATTTGACAGGAAGTGGCCAGGCTTTAATTGGTAAAGCTGCTTCAATCCTTGGCCCAGCCCAGGACTGGTCTGTCTGTCTGTCTGTCTGGCACAGATCAGAGCTTTAAATGTCACAGATAGCAGCCTCTAGTCTACACACCCTCACTAGCGGCAGGTTGATGTTTATTGGGACGAGTCTTGTCCTGGAGGCAGAACTGAGCAATTTGCACTAGATGGGCCAACTGTAAAGACAAAATTGGCCAAATTGTAAAAATGTACAAAAAAACAAAACATTTGCTTTTTGTCTTAATTTAAGGTTACTGTTAGGCATTGTGGTTAGGGTTAAGTTTTAAAATCACATTTTATGACTTTGTGGCTGTGCCAGCTAGTGACCACTCTGCAGCGCTGCCTCTTGAACTAGATTCATGCCGAAAAATGTTATCTTGCCCACTAATTAATGGCCAAGATGGACTGAATGTGTTGACATAACAATGTGTGCCAAAGCCCTTTTATTGCTAGTTAAAGCTGTTTTCCAGTTCATTAATGTGTGATTAAGCTTTGTGTGGCCATTAGTCAAACTCCCCCACTGTGTTGATCAACGGTCAGATATAACCTCATCTCCCTCCTCACATGAGGCTCTGTGTGTTGTACTAAGTGGAAACTTTTGGGTAGGGGTATGGTGAACAGCAGCTGTTACAGTGCTACCCTCTGGAGGGGGCTGTTTATTTCAGATAGGGGAGTTCAGTCAAACTGACAAGCCCAGTTCTAACACCTAGAAATCCAATGATTGTCCTGAGCACTGGGTTGATGTGCTGTTTTAAAAGTTGATTTAACCACATGGTGCATTGAGGTGTGTTATAAAGTTACCTAACCATGTGACATCTTCACACATGTTTCTCACTCAAGACTCACTCTGTATAAAATGAATTGCTGAGTCATTGATCATCGACATATGACGATTGATTGATCAATCAAGGTTCACAAATAGTCTTAAGAATGTATTTGTGGAGTTGATTGTGCGAGATAATCTTGTGTATCAGAGTGAGGCAGCAGTTCTGGAAGAGAGTCAGTCCGTCACCAGTGAATCAGCAGCACCTCCAGCCTCGTTCTAATACTAACAATGCATTAGGAATTTAGCAGACAAATCTAATTCTCAACAGGATATGAAAGTGGCCCAGGGGGCTCACAACAAGAACACTATATTTTTGCGGCATGGGTTGGGGTGGATAGTTAAGGCCACTTGAAAAGGGCTTGTCATCAGGCAGAGGCATGTGATGTGAGATGGAGGGGGTGCTGTTATGTTTTTTTTGGTCCTCTCCAGGAAGGGGATGTGGTCTCTGTGGGGCTCCAGGGCTCAGTGGACTGTGGGGCGGAGGTCAGACTGTCATAAAGGACTCTCATTTATCACACATCATCTGCTCCTGCCTCCTTCAGCCGCCACACCTCCTGCCTCCTTCAACACATCACCCTA
Source organism: Oncorhynchus nerka (assembly GCF_034236695.1). Taxonomy (NCBI): domain Eukaryota; kingdom Metazoa; phylum Chordata; class Actinopteri; order Salmoniformes; family Salmonidae; genus Oncorhynchus; species Oncorhynchus nerka. Next base: position 30,422,180 of record NC_088414.1, read on the forward strand.
CTGGCCCACATCCTGGGAGTCAGCTTGGGGGGGCGACGGTGACAAATGCTTTGTTTGTGAACAATGGGCGTGAGCTTATTGACGAGTGGTTATTGATCAGAATTGTTTAGAAGGACATTTTGGTGCAATTGAGTGAGAGGGGCTATTGATGATGATTGAACAATATAGGAAAAAGATGGGCCTGGAGCTAAACAGAGCACCATATTGTCCCTAGTGTACTGACGCTGTTTTACTTGATAGTTACTGTACTTTGATAAAAGATGGCATACCTTGTGACTTGCAGTGTAAAATAAGAAGCCACTAGTTCCTGTTATCGGATGTGTCTTTTACAGAGAAGCTGTTTGCCTTGTAAACATGGCTACAAATGCAGCCAGACAGCCCAGACTTGAGTGTCAGCACATTCTAGGCAGGTGTAGATGGTGTTTGTCCCACTGCAGCCAACCTCATTCACAAGTCTTGTACAGTACAATATGGCTGCTGTGCCTGTGCTCTAGCACGTGGATACTGCTGTGGTGCAGTGAGTCTTTGTTCTGACATTTAGCAGCTAGCATTCAGCTCTACTGTGCGGTCATCATAACCTCACGTTTCCCCATCTCATACAGAGGAATTATATTCACTTTGATTAGATCACACAGAGATGGCTAATGACATTCATTAGAAATGGGGCTTTGTGTGTCGTCGTAGCGAAGCAACCTGCCCCACGACTCTGACGTGTTTCTTTGTCTGCTCTGCAGTCGGCTAGTTTCACTGAAACGCTAGTTCCACTCCTGAATGCTTGGAATCGAAACGTTCGTTGAAACGAACAGACAGACTGCCTGTCTGACCTGGACAGGGCAGGACTCCAAGCATGTTCCAGGGCACGGCGTTTCAACGATGACCTTCACTGTGCCCTCTGTCCTCCTATGGCGGGGACATTGTTATGATGGTGTGAGATGTGAGACATGGCAGAGAGGGTGACGGCTGCTGGGATCCCATTCACAGTGGCACAGTAATGAGTGCTCTCTGCCCGTTTAGTGGCTAATCTCCTCATTATTCCAAACTGTCTATTTCAAAGTTCCAGTAACAAACTGGGTAGCAGCAAACACGTCTCTGGCCAGCCAGCCAGCCAGCCAGTCAGTCAGTCCCTCCCACCATGCTTTCTTTTCTTCTGTCTTTTTGCGGAGGGGATAAAATGGTCTGCTTGCGTTTAAAAAGAGCAGATGTTAGTGGAGAGTTTTGGCAGGAGCACGCTGTGCTCTCTAACCCTCGCCTCATCTACAGGCTTTACAGAGAGGTCTGGACTACCCAGAAAGAGACCATTCCTGCTAGGCTGCTCAGGCCTTTGCACAAGCTATGTAATCTGCCAAAAGACACCAAATAGAAAACCCTTTAAAAAATACATTGAATCGTTTTTTTATCCTCACCCTTAGTAATTGTTCTTTGTTTCAGAGTCGTTGTATGCTATAAGGTTTTAGACCGGCTTCCTTTGTACATTGGATTATGTAAACTCGTGGGTGGATCACCCCATGTACCTTTCCCAGTGGTAGAGGATGAGTAACCACTGAAACGTGTGAATACACCCTCACACATGGTGCTCAGCACCACACATTGGTGTAGCGACTATGATACCATGAACTTGACATCAGTGACTATGATACCATGGACTTTACATCAGTGACTATGATGCCATGGACTTTACATCAGTGACTATGATACCATGGACTTTACATCAGTGACTATGATACCATGGACTTTACATCAGTGACTATGATACCATGGACTTTACATCAGTGACTATGATACCATGGACTTTACATCAGTGACTATGATGCCATGGACTTTACATCAGTGACTTTACATCAGTGACTATGATACCATGGACTTTACATCAGTGACTATGATGCCATGGACTTTACATCAGTGACTATGATGCCATGGACTTTACATCAGTGACTATGATACCATGGACTTTACATCAGTGACTATGATGCCATGGACTTTACATCAGTGACTATGATACCATGGACTTTACATCAGTGACTATGATACCATGGACTTTACATCAGTGACTATGATACCATGGACTTTACATCAGTGACTATGATACCATGGACTTTACATCAGTGACTATGATATCATGGACTTTACATCAGTGACTATGATACCATGGACTTTACATCAGTGACTATGATACCATGGACTTTACATCAGTGACTATGATACCATGGACTTTACATCAGTGACTATGATACCATGGACTTTACATCAGTGACTAAGATACCACAGACTTTACATCAGTGACTAATGCTCCAAATGTTCAGCTCAGCTCTCTGGTCCAAGAGCCCTTTATGGGATGCTGATTGTACAGTAGATCCAGAACCTCCCCTGCTGCCTGCTTATAGCTCAGACCCTGAGGTGTGGGAGGATTCAGATGGTTCTAGCTTGTTTCTGCCATATGTTCTTTAAAACCACCCAGGCGGTGAAACATTTCTGTTAGCCTTTTCATGTAAGATATATGGTACTTGCAAATGCACATCCCAAAAATGAGTATATTGTCATGGTTGTAAGGCAAAGGGGAACTGTACAGAGATCAGATACAGAGACCAGAATCACATTAAGCACATATTGCATGCTGGCATTTATTGTCATGAATCTTTGCCTGGAGGCAGTTCACAGAGTGGTCACTATCTGTCACAGCCACAAAATCATCTAATCTGATTTGAAATATAAACCTAACCTTAACCACACTGCTAACCCTAACCTTTTTATGAATTCTTACATTATAGACAATTTTGACTTTACAGCTGGCCCATTAGCGGAAATCGCTCAGTTCTGCCTCCAGGACAAGACTCATGACAATCCATGCCAATCTGTGCACATATCCTGGAGCCAGAGGGAAAGTGTCTCGTTTCCCACCCTGGTCAGACCACAAACAGCAACACTCTCTGATGAGACATTCTTCTCCAAAATATCACACATCCACTTTGCCTTCTTAATAATAGTTCCTTACTGGCCACTCCCTTCCCCTCTCTGAAGGACACAGGCTGAATGTATGGTAGATGACTGACAGACGTACAGGCGGAGCAACCTCCGCTCTACAGGAGACCTACAGGAGACCTGTACATCCCATTTAGTGCACACCATGTTTAGTATGTAGTGTATGTTCAGAACTAATGGCCCTAGTTTTAGGGGTCACTGAAGGGTTGTAATGCCTACATAGGACATGTACTACTGAGTATACAGCAGAGTGATTCTGTTCACCTGACATTAAATACTGATCCCCTGTTCACTCGGGATCATCCTAAACAAGGCTTGTGTTTTTGTTGCTGCGCCGTCATGGCAGAACGTTCTCCGGTTGCTTTCACACACACAGAAGGGCTGAGGGTTAACACATCTCTGTGTCTGTCTGTGAGTGGGTGGGCTAATCGATAGTGAGTGCTGTAATTGATTGGGCTGGGCTAGCCTCTCTTCATCTTGCAGAAACCATACACACTCTGGGGAGGCAGGGCATGGGGAGACAGTGTATGGGGAGACATGGGGAGACAGAGGGCATGGGGAGACAGAGGGCATGGGGAGACAGAGGGCATGGGGAGACAGAGGGCATGGGGAGACAGAGGGCATGGGGAGACAGAGGGCATGGGGAGACAGAGGGCATGGGGAGACAGAGGGCATGGGGAGACAGAGGGCATGGGGAGACAGAGGGCATGGGGAGACAGAGGGCATGGGGAGACAGAGGGCATGGGGAGACAGAGGGCATGGGGAGACAGAGGGCATGGGGAGACAGAGGGCATGGGGAGACAGAGGGCATGGGGAGACAGAGGGCATGGGGAGACATGTGGAGATGGGGAGACAGGGGGCATGGGGAGACAGGGTATGGGGAGACGTGGGGAGACAGGGTATGGGGAGACGTGGCATGGGAGGCTTCGCTTAGTTTACTGCATGTGACCCCCAGCACACCTGTGGTGCATGGTACTCTACTGTATTAGAGGGATAGAGATGGAAAGGGATTCCCACTGCAGGGGAATTTCACAGTAGCTAGATGGTGGAATGTTGAGGGATTAATTTACCACTTTGGTACTCTGTTATTGAATAGCCCGTTTTAGATGTTCATGCCTAAACTAAAATATCTTTACCAAGTCTCCTTAGTTTTATACTGTATGAGCATCAGTATAACTCATAGTGTTGTGTTTTTCCAATGCTAGACTTCCCAGAGCTCAGCACAACCAGCACCTCTCTACCACGGACCCTCCCTGACATCTGTCACCATGGAGCTGGACTTCGGCCATTTTGACGAGCGCGACAAGCCCCGTACCCCACGGGGTGGGCGCATGAACGGGCTGCCTAGCCCCACCCACAGCGCCCACTGCAGCTTCTACCGCACGCGCACCCTGCAGGCCCTCACCAACGAGAAGAAGGCCAAGAAGGTGAGGTTCTACCGCAACGGAGACCGCTACTTCAAGGGCATCGTGTATGCCGTGGCCGTGGAACGCTTCCGCACCTTCGATGCCCTCTTAGCCGACCTGACGCGCTCCCTCTCCGACCACATCAACCTTCCCCAGGGGGTCCGCTTCATCTTCTCCATCGACGGAATGCGCAAGATCACCACCATGGACGAGCTGGAGGAAGGTGAGCTCACAGGGGGTTGGGTGGTAGGGAGTGGGGGTCCTTGTGGAGGAAGGTGAGCTCACAGGGGGTTGGGTGGTAGGGAGTGGGGGTCCTTGTGGAGGAAGGTGAGCTCACAGGGGGTTGGGTGGTAGGGAGTGGGGGTCATTATGGAGGAAGGTGAGCTCACAGGGGGTTGGGTGGTAGGGAGTGGGGGTCCTTGTGGAGGAAGGTGAGCTCACAGGGGTTGGGTGGTAGGGAGTGGGGGTCCTTGTGGAGGAAGGTGAGCTCACAGGGGGTTGGGTGGTAGGGAGTGGGGGTCATTATGGAGGAAGGTGAGCTCACAGGGGGTTGGGTGGTAGGGAGTGGGGGTCCTTGTGGAGGAAGGTGAGCTCACAGGGGTTGGGTGGTAGGGAGTGGGGGTCCTTGTGGAGGAAGGTGAGCTCACAGGGGTTGGGTGGTAGGGAGTGGGGGTCCTTGTGGAGGAAGGTGAGCTCACAGGGATTTGGGTGGTAGGGAGTGGGGGTCATTATGGAGAAGGTGAGCTCACAGGGGTTGGGTGGTAGGGAGTGGGGGTCATTATGGAGAAGGTGAGCTCACAGGGGTTGGGTGGTAGGGAGTGGGGTCATTATGGAGAAGGTGAGCTCACAGGGGGTTGGGTGGTAGGGAGTGGGGGTCCTTGTGGAGGAAGGTGAGCTCACAGGGGTTGGGTGGTAGGGAGTGGGGGTCCTTGTGGAGGAAGGTGAGTTCACAGGGGGTTGGGTGGTAGGGAGTGGGGTCCTTGTGGAGGAAGGTGAGCTTACAGGGGTTGGGTGGTAGGGAGTGGGGGTCATTATGGAGGAAGGTGAGCTCACAGGGGGTTGGGTGGTAGGGAGTGGGGGTCATTATGGAGGAAGGTGAGCTCATGGGGGTTGGGTGGTAGGGAGTGGGGGTCCTTGTGGAGGAAGGTGAGCTCACATGGGGTTGGGTGGTAGGGAGTGGGGGTCATTATGGAGAAGGTGAGCTCACAGGGGGTTGGGTGGTAGGGAGTGGGGGTCATTATGGAAGGTGAGCTCACAGGGGGTTGGGTGGTAGGGAGTGGGGGTCCTTGTGGAGGAAGGTGAGCTCACAGGGGGTTGGGTGGTAGGGAGTGGGGGTCCTTGTGGAGGAAGGTGAGCTCACAGGGGTTGGGTGGTAGGGAGTGGGGGTCATTATGGAGAAGGTGAGCTCACAGGGGGTTGGGTGGTAGGGAGTGGGGGTCCTTGTGGAGGAAGGTGAGCTCACAGGGGGTTGGGTGGTAGGGAGTGGGGGTGCTTGTGGAGGAAGGTGAGCTCACAGGGGTTGGGTGGTAGGGAGTGGGGGTCATTGTGGAGGAAGGTGAGCTCACAGGGTTGGGTGATAGGGAGTGGGGGTCATTGTGGAGGAAGGTGAGCTCACAGGGGTTTGGGTGTTAGGGAGTGGGGGTCATTGTGGGGAAGGTGAGCTCACAGGGGTTTGGTGGTAGGGAGTGGGGGTCATTATGGAGGAAGGTGATCTCACATGGGGTGTTGGTGGTAGGGAGTGGGGTCCTTGTGGAGGAAGGTGAGCTCACATGGGGTTGGGTGGTAGGGAGTGGGGGTCTTGTGGAAGGTGAGCTCACAGGGGGTTTGGGTGGTAGGGAGTGGGGGTCATTATGGAGAAGGTGAGCTCACAGGGGTTGGGTGGTAGGGAGTGGGGGTCATTATGGAGAAGGTGAGCTCACAGGGGGTTGGGTGGTAGGGAGTGGGGGTCCTTGTGGAGGAAGGTGAGCTCACAGGGGTTGGGTGGTAGGGAGTGGGGGTCCTTGTGGAGGAAGGTGAGCTCACAGGGGTTGGGTGGTAGGGAGTGGGGGTCCTTGTGGAGGAAGGTGAGCTTACAGGGGTTGGGTGGTAGGGAGTGGGGGTCCTTGTGGAGGAAGGTGAGCTCACAGGGGTTGGGTGGTAGGGAGTGGGGGTCATTGTGGAGGAAGGTGAGCTTACAGGGGGTTGGGTGGTAGGGAGTGGGGGTCCTTGTGGAGGAAGGTGAGCTCACAGGGGGTTGGGTGGTAGGGAGTGGGGGTCATTATGGAGAAGGTGAGCTCACAGGGGGTTTGGGTGGTAGGGAGTGGGGGTCATTATGGAGAAGGTGAGCTCACAGGGGTTGGGTGGTAGGGAGTGGGGGTCCTTGTGGAGGAAGGTGAGCTCACAGGGGTTGGGTGGTAGGGAGGGGGTGGGGGGTCCTTGTGGAGGAAGGTGAGTTCACAGGGGTTGGGTGGTAGGGAGTGGGGGTCCTTATGGAGGAAGGTGAGCTCACAGGGGGTTGGGTGGTAGGGAGTGGGGGTCCTTGTGGAGGAAGGTGAGCTCACAGGGGTTGGGTGGTAGGGAGTGGGGGTCCTTGTGGAGGAAGGTGAGCTCACAGGGGCTGGGTGGTAGGGAGTGGGGGTCATTATGGAGAAGGTGAGCTCACAGGGGTTGGGTGGTAGGGAGTGGGGGTCCTTGTGGAGGAAGGTGAGCTCACAGGGGTTGGGTGGTAGGGAGTGGGGGTCATTATGGAGGAAGGTGAGCTCACAGGGGTTGGGTGGTAGGGAGTGGGGGTCATTATGGAGAAGGTGAGCTCACAGGGGTTGGGTGGTAGGGAGTGGGGGTCATTATGGAGAAGGTGAGCTCACAGGGGTTGGGTGGTAGGGAGTGGGGGTCATTATGGAGGAAGGTGAGCTCACAGGGGTTGGGTGGTAGGGAGTGGGGGTCCTTGTGGAGGAAGGTGAGCTCACAGGGGGTTGGGTGGTAGGGAGTGGGGGTCCTTGTGGAGGAAGGTGAGCTCACAGGGGTTGGGTGGTAGGGAGTGGGGGTCATTATGGAGAAGGTGAGCTCACAGGGGTTGGGTGGTAGGGAGTGGGGGTCCTTGTGGAGGAAGGTGAGCTCACAGGGGTTGGGTGGTAGGGAGTGGGGGTCATTGTGGAGGAAGGTGAGCTCACAGGGGTTGGGTGGTAGGGAGTGGGGGTCATTATGGAGAAGGTGAGCTCACAGGGGTTTGGTGGTAGGGAGTGGGGGTCATTATGGAGGAAGGTGAGCTCACAGGGGTTTGGTGTTAGTGGGGGAGTGGGGGTCATTATGGAGGAAGGTGAGCTCACATGGGGTGTTGGTGGTAGGGAGTGGGGGTCCTTGTGGAGGAAGGTGAGCTCACATGGGGGTTGGTGGTAGGGAGTGGGGGTCATTGTGGAGGAAGGTGATCTCACATGGGGGTTGGGTGGTAGGGAGTGGGGGTCATTATGGAGGAAGGTGATCTCACATGGGGGTTGGGTGGTAGGGAGTGGGGGTCATTATGGTGTTGGTGGTGAGCTCACATGGGGTGTTGGTGGTAGGGAGTGGAGGGTGTTCACATGGGGTGGTAGGGAGTGGGGGTCCTTGTGGAGGAAGGTGAGCTCACAGGGGTTGGGTGGTAGGGAGTGGGGGTCCTTGTGGAGGAAGGTGAGCTCACATGGGGGTTGGGTGGTAGGAGTGGGGGTCATTGTGGAGGAAGGTGATCTCACATGGGGGCTGGGTGGTAGGGAGTGGGGGTCATTATGGAGGAAGGTGATCTCACATGGGGTGTGGGGGGGTGAAGGTGATCTCACATGGGGGTTGGGTGGTAGGGAGTGGGGGTCATTGTGGAGGAAGGTGATCTCACATGGGGTGTTGGTGGTAGGGAGTGGGGGTCATTATGGAGGAAGGTGATCTCACATGGGGTGTTGGTGGTAGGGAGTGGGGGTCATTGTGGAGGAAGGTGATCTCACATGGGGTGTTGGTGCTAGGGAGTGGGGGTCATTGTGGAGGAAGGTGATCTCACATGGGGGTTGGTGGTAGGAAGGGGGGTCATTATGGAGGAAGGTGATCTCACAGGGGGTGTGGGTGGTAGGGAGTGGGGGTCATTGTGGAGGAAGTTGATCTCACATGGGGTGTTGGTGCTAGGGAGTGGGGGTCATTGTGGAGGAAGGTGATCTCACATGGGGTGTTGGTGCTAGTGGGGGGAGTGGGGGGGTCATTGTGGAGGAAGGTGATCTCACATGGGGTGTTGGTGCTAGGGAGTGGGGGTCATTGTGGAGGAAGGTGATCTCACATGGGGGTTGGTGCTAGGGAGTGGGGGTCATGGGGTGTTGGTTGAATGCTAGGAGGTGACATGGGGAGTTGAATGCTAGGGAGGTGATCTCACATGGGGTGTTGGTGCTAGGGAGTAGGGGGGTGGGAGGTGATCTCACATGGGGGGTTGGATGCTAGGGAGTAGGGGGTCTTGGATGGAGGAAGGGATCTCACATGGGGGGTTGGGTGCTAGGGAGTAGGGGTGTTGAATGCTAGGGAGTAGGGGTGTTGAATGCTAGGGAGTACGGGAGTTGAATGCTAGGAGTACGGGGAGTTGGATGCTAGGGAGTAGGGGGTTGGATGCTAGGGAGTAGGGGGGTTGGATGCTAGGGAGTAGGGGGTTGGATGCTAGGGAGTAGGGGGTTGGATGCTAGGGAGTAGGGGTTGGATGCTAGGGAGTAGGGGGTTGGATGCTAGGGAGTAGGGGGGTTGGATGCTAGGGAGTAGGGGGTTGGATGCTAGGGAGTAGGGGGGTTGGATGCTAGGGAGTAGGGGGGTTGGATGCTAGGGAGTAGGGGGGTTGGATGCTAGGGAGTAGGGCTGTAGGTTATGTCATAAAGTTTTGCCAACCAACAATTGTCATGCAACAGACTGCAGGTTTCATGGTAATTGACATTAATTAACATAAACATGTTTAGCATCTCCAGGCCTCCACACAAGCTGTATTTAAGATGCTGATATGCACCTTTGGAACAGCTACATTTAAATAGTTTAATAAATCAATTTAATTTACACCATCACAACAAATCCATAATTTATGTTATACAGGTCTAAAGAAACCTGATGATATGAAGAAAATGTATTTCAGAAGAACAGAATAGGAGTTGCCCTACTGTGTTTTCTGGCTGTGTGCCGTGTCATACATAGGCTTGTTCATTTACCCGACAAGATATGTTTATGTCCCATGCTATTATTTTATATTATATGATTTTATAGTAAAAAGAATATAATTGAACTGAACTGAAAGAAATAAAGTGATATTTTTCCAATTCCGGAGCGAGTGCAAATATGAAGTGGATATGTGGAGCGTAAAGTGATCAGTTGAAACAGGTCCTATATGCTTGATTTTGAGTTATTTGGCAACCTTAGAATGTCTTACAAATCAAAATGTATATGGGCTGCATGATGGGACTATGGGCTATTGATGATTTGAGAAAGTCACAAAAAAAAAAAGCTTGCTCTCTGTTCCTTGCCTCAGGCTGCACATGCTGTGTGTCCTCTCATCAAGTGATCATATTTTCACCCATCATACTATTCTCTCGTCTTTACTAATATGTAACAATTGTTTCGATTTAGAATGGCCCAGTTATCAAGAACAGGAGCAAGACAAAAAATGTCTGGAATAGCAAATGGAGTCCACTTTCCCACCAGTATGTTTATAAGTCATGTCGGGGAGGCTACTCAGGTATTTTTGCTGCAGGACAGGTGATATTCCGCCCAAACTCTGTATGCCATGGGCTCTCCAACCCTGCTCCTGCAGCTACCCAGTGCTTCATTTGGGAAACCAAGTGAAATTTGTTTGGCAACATCAATAGTAACATGTTTTCGCAATGAAACATATTTAATTATGACAGCTGGAGAAAGGAATGAAGAAGAGAGGGGAGATGGAAACTCACTGTGGTGAGATATTCTGTAGCTAAATGTAATGTCAGCCTATTAATTATAAAAATGGCCTATTAATAGGCTATTCCAAATCAAATACAAATGCACTATAATTGTAGGCAAGCCTAAATTAAATAAATTCAGGTTTTGTTTTGTCTTTTTCTGCTGTGTGTAATATGTGGTAGGCTATTTATTGTGTAATAGCACAAACATAATTGTAATTCTGTGTTTTTTTCCCGGGCTTAGGCTCATATACAGTATCGGCCAATGCTTATGCATAAGTTAAAATATGCATATGAGTGTTTTGAATGAATCATCACCTTAGAAAGCGCTGTCCAATTCGTTGTGTTAGGCTTTTGAAACAACATCCACAATGACCATGTTTTCCACTCAGTTTCAACCTGCTGTTGAACTTCTTTCTTCAAATTGATCAATCACAGTGAGGTGAGCTTTAAAAGCACATACTGTTTTGATGATAAGTGTTTGATGGGATTTTCAATTGGATTTATATTGTCAGAGTGGTTAGAGGGACAATAGAGCCCAGAGCACCTGGCCAGTAGTACCTGCTGGTTGTAGGGGGTTGTGTACTCCCAATGCATGTCCAGAGTGCATATAATGAGATTATCATGACTCAACAGTCATATATAATTTTACTGCTGTCATGACTCATGACTGCCAGTGTGACAGTAATACTGTCACTGCAACAGCCCAAGTAGGGAGTGGGGGTCATTATGGAGGAAGGTGAGCTCACAGGGAGGTCAGGAGTGGCGGTCATTATGGAGGAAGGTGAGCTCACAGGGAGGTCAGGAGTGGCGGTCATTATGGAGGAAGGTGAGCTCACAGGGAGGTCAGGAGTGGCGGTCATTATGGAGGAAGGTGAGCTCACAGGGAGGTCAGGAGTGGCGGTCATTATGGAGGAAGGTGAGCTCACAGGAGGTCAGGAGTGGCGGTCATTATGGAGGAAGGTGAGCTCACAGGGAGGTCAGGAGTGGGGGTCATTATGGAGGAAGGTGAGCTCACAGGGAGGTCAGGAGTGGGGGTCATTATGGAGGAAGGTGAGAACACAGGGTGGTTGGGTGGTAGGGAGTGGGGGTCATTATGGAGGAAGGTGAGCTCACAGGGTGGTTGGATGAGTAGGAGGTCAGGAGTGGGGGTCATTATGGCTCACAGGGAGGTCAGGAGTGGCGGTCATTATGGAGGAACAGGAGCTCACAGGGGAGGTCAGGAGTGGGGGTCATTATGGAGGAAGGTGAGAACACAGGATGGGTGAGCTCACAGGGAGGTCAGGAGTGGGGGTCATTATGGAGGAAGGGAGCTCACAGGGAGGGGGTCATTATGGAGGAAGGTGAGCTCACGGTGGTTGGATGGTCAGGAGTGGGGGTCATTATGGAGGAAGGTGAGAACAGGGAGGTCAGGAGTGGGGGTTGGAGGATGAGTCACAGGGAGGTCAGGAGTGGGGGTCATTATGGAGGAAGGTGAGAAGGACAGGGTGGTTGGGTGGTAGGGAGTCAGGGGGTCATTATGGATAAAGGTGAGGTCACGGTGGTTGGATGGTGAGGGAGTGGGGGTCATTATGGATAAAGATGAGAACACAGGGGGTTGGATGGTGGAGGAAGGGGAGGTTGTGGGGGTCATTATGGAGGAAGGTTGAGCTCACAGGGGGGGTTGGGTGGTATGGAGTGAGGGAGGTCATTATGGATAAAGATGAGAACACATGGGGGTTGGATGGTAGGTAGTGGGGGTCATTATGGATAAAGGTGAGAACACAGGGGGTTGGATGGTAGGTTGTGGGGGTCATTATGGAGGAAGGTGAGCTCATTATGGAGGAAGGGGTTGGGTGGTATGGAGTGGGGGTCATTATGGATAAAGGTGAGCTCACAGGGGGTTGGGTGGTCAGGAGTGGGTCATTATGGATAAAGGTGTGGTCACAGGGGGTTGGGTAGTAGGGGAGTGGGGTCATTATGGATAAAGGTGAGAACACAGGGGGTTGGGTGGTAGGGAGAAGGTGAGGGGTCATTATGGAGGAAGGTGTGGTCACGGGGGTTGGGTGGTAGGGAGTGTGGGTCATTATGGATAATGGTGAGAAGGTGGAGGTTGGGTAGTAGAGGAGTGGGGTCATTATGGATAAAGGTGAGAACACAGGGGGTTGGATGGTAGGTAGTGGGGGTCATTATGGATAAAGGTGTGGTCATTATGGAGGAAGGTGAGCTCACAGGGAGGGGGTTGGGTGGTAGGTAGTGGGGGTCATTATGGATAAAGGTGAGAACACAGGGGGTTGGATGGCTCACAGGGAGGTCAGGAGTGGGGGTCATTATGGATAAAGGTGTGGTCACAGGGGGTTGGGTGGTAGGTAGTGGGGGTCATTATGGATAAAGATGAGAACACAGGGGGTTGGGTGGTATGGAGTGGGGGTCATTATGGATAAAGGTGAGCACACAGGGGGTTGGGTGGTAGGGAGTGGGGGTCATTGTGTATAATGGTGAGCTCACTGGGGGTTGGGTGGTAGGGAGCTCACAGGGAGGTATAATGGAGGAGCTCACGGACTGGGGTTGGGTGGTAGGTAGTGGGGGTCATTATGGATAAAGGTGTGGTCACTGGGGTTGGGTGGTAAGGAGTGGGGGTCATTATGGATAAAGGTGAGAACACAGGGGGGTTGAGTGGTAGGTAGTGGGGTAGTTTGTGCATAGTTTTCTCCTTGGGTGACACCTATCATTCTAAGTTCTGTTAATGTGATTAGGAAAGGTTAAACAGCGGTATTCTGTCATCACCTGTAACACGGGAATAACGAGAGGCATGAACGTCTCCTGCTCTGAGATGGGTCTAGTCTGGCTGGTCTAGCTGGCTGTAATCTCTGCATATTACATATGATCATCTGGTGGTTTACAGGGCAATGGAGCAGTGGGACGGTGTGCTATGCTAGTTTACACCGTGTACTCCAGAGACTCTGCCACTCTGCGAAAAGCTGCTACTTGTTGAGCAGCAGAAGTACAGGCACTTCAGTCATGCTGTTAAATCTGTTAAATCTCAGTAATTCATTAGCAGTGATTTGGTCAGCGCCTCAGGAGCCAGCGAGCAGCAGTATCAGTATGTCTGAAGCAGACCGATGGTAGCATCAGAATGTCATCTAGAACGGAGGTTCTTCAACTTTTTCAGCTCTAGACCCAAGTGAGAAATTTACTGTCCTCAAACGACCCAAATTAAGAAATAGTCTGAAATAATACATGTTTACTCATAACTCGCGACCCCTGGTCTAGACTATGCTGGTTTAACACGTTTTCACCACTGTTCCTTCAATTTACCACCACTGTACCACCACTGTTCCACCACTGTTCCACCACTTTACCCCCACTGTTCCTTCACTTTACCCCCACTGTTCCTTCACTGTTCCTTCACTTTACCCCCACTGTTCCTTCACTGTTCCTTCACTTTACCACCACTGTTCCTTCACTGTTCCACCACTTTACCACCACTGTTCCTTCAATTTACCACCACTGTTCCACCACTGTTCCTTCAATTTACCACCACTTTACCACCACTGTTCCTTCACTGTTCCACCACTGTTCCACCACTTTACCACCACTGTTCCTGTACCACCACTTTACCACCACTGTTCCTTCAATTTACCACCACTGTTCCTTCACTTTACCACCACTTTACCACCACTGTTCCTTCACTGTTCCACTACTGTACCACCACTGTTTCACCACTGTACCACCACTGTTCCTTCACTTTACCACCACTGTTCCTTCAATTTACCACCACTTTACCACCACTGTTCCTTCACTGTTCCACCACTGTACCACGACTGTTCCTTCACTGTACCACCACTGTTCCTTCACTGTACCACCACTGTTCCTTCACTGTACCACCACTTTACCACCACTGTTCCTTCACTGTTCCACCACTGTTCCACCACTGTTCCTTCAATTTACCACCACTTTACCACCACCACTGTTCCACTACTGTACCACCACTGTTCCTTCAATTTACCACCACTGTTCCACCACTGTTCCTTCACTGTACCACCACTGTACCACCACTGTTCCTTCACTTTACCACCACTGTTCCACCACTGTTCCTTCACTGTACCACCACTTTACCACCACTGTTCCACCACTGTTCCACCACTGTTCCACCACTTTACCACCACTTTACCCCCACTGTTACACCACTCTACCCCAACTGTTCCACTGCTGTTCCACCACCTTTCCTTTACTGTTCCACCACTGTTCCTTCAATTTACCTTCACTGTTCCACCACTGTTCCACCACTGTACCACCACTGTTCCTTCAATTTACCACCACTTTACCACCACTGTTCCTTCACTGTTCCTTCACTGTTCCACTACTGTACCACCACTGTACCACCACTGTTCCTTCAATTTACCACCACTGTTCCACCACTGTTCCTTCAATTTACCACCACTTTACCACCACTGTTCCTTCACTGTTCCTTCACTGTTCCACTACTGTACCACCACTGTTCCTTCAATTTACCACCACTGTTCCACCACTGTTCCTTCAATTTACCACCACTGTTCCTTCACTGTACCACCACTTTACCACCACTTTACCACCACTGTTCCTTCACTGTTCCTTCACTTTACCACCACTGTTCCTTCACTGTTCCACCACTTTACCACCACTGTTCCTTCACTGTACCACCACTTTACCACCACTGTTCCTTCACTGTACCACTACTGTACCACCACTGTTCCTCCACTGTTCCACCGCTGTTCCACCACATTACCACCACTTTACCACCACTGTTCCTTCACTTTACCACCACTTTACACCCCTTTTACCACCACTGTTCCTTCACTTTACCCCCACTGTTCCCCCACTTTACCACTGCTCTGTTCCGCTGTTGGTGTCCACCACTTTACTGACTGCTTTAGTGCTCTGTGGGTTGATGGATTGTGGTAATAATGCATCCTACTGTCTTCATGATCATCATAGTCAGTAGGGTGGACATGGATAGTGAAACAGTTTTCACAATTATGTCTTCCTCCTCTCATTGATATGCATAGTCTGTTGCTGTCGTTGTGTGAAACCCTACACTGTTATTAGAGATTCTCACTGAGGTTTTTTATCCGGTCAGTGACTCTCACTGGAATGTACATGTGGAATTCTCTGCTCAGAAGTGGAGGGAGAGAGAGCATTGCAATGAGTGCTTGGCAGGATCCAAAGCCGTAATCGCTGCATCTGCATCCAGGAATTAGGAAATGGTTCCTAAATGGAGCCTGTTGTCCCAGTGGAACCATCCATCCATCTGCCTGGAGGCTGGAGCACAGGCAGCATTCTGTTTGATGAGCCGACAGACGGGGTCTCGGCCCCTCTCCTTGGCATGATGTAATGTAACGTCTCCTCCCCTCATTAGGGGGACTCCCCCACCTTTGATGTGATTGCCGAGTCTCAGACTCGTCATAATTATCCATACGGGAGTCTTACAGCCAGCTCAGCCAATCTCTCTCAGCAGAATATCATGAAGCCTGCTGGATGCTCTACACACTGCCCTATCCCACCTGGACATGAGGAACACCTATGTGAGAATGTTGTTCATTGACTACAGCTCAGCATTCAACACAATAGTCTCCTCCAAGCTTGACACTGCTCAAGGACCTGAGTATGAGCACCTCCCTCTGCAACTGGATCCTGGACTTCCTGACAGGCAGACCTCGGGTGGTGAGGGTAGTCAATAACACCTCAACATGGGAGGAGGCTCCCAAGGGTGCTCGGCCCCCTCCTGTACATCTCTTACTCTGTTATATTAATACCCCCCTCAACAGTAGTAGTATCTGTTATTCCTTCTTAAGGTTGCAAAGGGAGGTTAAATTAGTGGAAACTATCAAAGTCTACCAGTAAACTAACAGAATTTTGGTAACTTCCAGGGTTTGTTTGGAATTTTATCAAATGACATCTAGTGGCATTTTTGGGCACAGATTGCGACACGTGTCTGTAATGATCTCTGACCCTCTGTGTTGCCTTACTGCATATGCAAAATATATCAAATAAGAGGATTTGAAAATAAACTTTTAATGACAAAGCTGTAAAACATTCTCCTAAATATAAACCATAAACTCTGATTTTCATTGGTGTTTAATATTATTTTTATTTGAGTAATTTAGCAGATGCTCTTATCCAGAGTGATTCACAGGAGCAATGCCTCTCTCAAGAGTGACGGTTTCAGCATATATATACAGTATATATTTTTTTACACACATTTATTTGACTATGTCAGTATGTCTTTGTAAATGTGTTGGTGCCAAACTGGTGGCAGTTGTGAAAAAAAAGTCAATA
This sequence comes from Oncorhynchus nerka, assembly GCF_034236695.1. Taxonomy (NCBI): domain Eukaryota; kingdom Metazoa; phylum Chordata; class Actinopteri; order Salmoniformes; family Salmonidae; genus Oncorhynchus; species Oncorhynchus nerka. The sequence goes on from NC_088414.1 coordinate 30,438,753, forward strand.
GTTGAAAGAGTTGCAGAGTTCATTAAAAAGAATGCATTTGTTGATTCTGTCTTTTTTTCATTAATTAGGCTATTTTCTCCTGAATCATATGATCTATCCACTAGAAACTCATGGACAATAGGGACACAGATCTAGAAAAACTTTAAAAAAAAAAAGTTATTCAAGTATAAATGACTGAAGTTGCCATAGATGACCTGTTAATTACTTAAGTTACAGAATACTCAGGTAAATTTGGTAAGTTACCAGTAGCTTTGCAACTCTATTCCTTCTTGTTAGAAAGCCCAAAATAAGGTGGAAGTGGGTCTGTAACTATATAAAACAGGCTCTCCTGGGAATGAAGGGATTCACAGTCTGAGGAGGCTGACAGGAAGGCGGAGCTGAGCTTCCTCTCTCTCTCTCCAGACACCAGCTGGATCCCTGTATAGGGGAGAAGAACTGTTGCTGCCTGCCAAGAGAAATAGATCATAATGGGGCCTATTAATAGAATATAAATAGATCCTACTGCTACTTAGCGTTATAAAACGTTTTAGATTATGTTACGTTGCCAGCTGGGAAATGATCTATGGTTGTTAAAAGGGATGAGTTAAGGAAACAGAGAGCCTGCATGTTTGGACCACAACCAAAGAGGAAAAAAGCAAGGACAAATGAAAAAGGGCCACGAAGGGCCATGTAGTGAAAGAGAAGGGATGTAGAAGGCAAAAGATTTCTTCTAGTTGCACTATACAGCAGTTAGTTCATTACACTATGCTATTTGAAGTACAGCTTGCCAGTAATGTACTCTACCTTTGGGTTCATTACCTTGAGACCACACCCCTCAGAGTAAGAAAACCCTGTAACCTTATACACTTCACTCTGATGCAATTACTTACCTCTTCCTCTCGACTCGTATGACCCGGGAATTCAGTGTCCTCTGCCAGTGTTGATTAAGACTCTCCCTCAACGCCATCTGCTCTGGAGGCAGAGTTTTTCAATTACACTCAACACCCCTGGCTAATTGTGTTGTTCACTTCCCTGGATACAGTCCCTCTTTCCTACTGACACATCAACCATTGTCTTAAGTTTCTACTGACGCCAATGAACAGGAACACTAAACAACATGCCAATTCATTCCAGTGTGCGGCAGATGTATTTTCCTAAAAGCTTGGAAGCCCTTCAGGGGGTGTTTCTAGGGAAGGGGGTGGGGGAAAGGGGCTGGGATTATACAAATGATACAAAGAGATAAACCCTGGCTTCATTCGATCAAAATTAGGTGATCATCTCTTGTTTTCTGTTTAGGAAAGAGAGGGGCCTTGGGGGAGTGACTGTATGTTGTATGTGTGGGGCGGCCAGAAGAGACAATGTATGGCACTAGTGGAGTACTGCAGTTTCATTTTACATTTACTGTTTTGTCATTTAGCAGATGCTCTTATGCAGAGCATCTTACAGTAGTGAATGCATAAATGTTTTCATACTGGTCCCCTATGGGAATCGAACCCACAACCCTGGCACTGCATGTGCCATGCTCTACCAACTGAGCCCCCGCAAGATCAGAAAAATGTGCAGTTTCATAGATAATCTCATGCTATTCTACACATTTTGCAATCGGGCTGAGAGAATTTTGGATTTTCTTAAGCTTATTACTTGCAATTCTACCAATATGGCTGCCATTTTCACCCCATTCTGGAACGTTGAGGGTTTTTGACACATGGCCATGTTTTTTTTTTTTGGCGGGCGACCATAGAGATCCTATAAAATGATTAGGGGCTATGTCATAAACCCTCAACTTTCCAGAATGGGGTGAAAATGGCAGCCATATTGGTCAGGGAGAAATCCAAACCAGTCTAGTTGGAATTAATGGCAGTAGAGGCATACTCCTGATTGTTACTTATGCAGGAAAATTAAACAAAGATGTGATATATCAGAAATTCTATAATAGAATACTTGTCAACCTAAAATATTGTCATATAATCATAACAGTTTATTATGGGTTTTATACACACTTTCTGTATGAATAGCCTAAAAAAATATGCAAACAGACCATAAATATCTCAATGTTTGTTTTCTTGGAAAGCTGAGAGTCCTTTTATATGATACAAGATCAGTACTTGTAACTTGTCCAAGTCCTATCAACTGATTTAGCCAGTGTATGGGTGGGAATTGAATGCATAGTTTTAATGGAAAGTCAACATATTGGCAGTTCATTTGAAAAATATATTAAATAATTTCTCAAAAAATGTCTGGATAGCTAGCTAACAAACATACAGTGCAGATACATTCTTCAAATGTATTATTTTACACAATCTTATCACAGCACTAGCAAACTATGGTCTACCAGCTCCCTGACCAAAATGGCTAACCTTTATCCCATCATAAGAAGATGTGTGTTTGTGCAAGAGCGAGAGTTTGTGTGTGGTGGCGGGAAGAGGACAGGTCCTCCTCTTACAGAGGATAATGAACTCTGCGCTGGATTATCCCCCAATGTCCTTTGTCTGGTGCTGCAGTGGCACAGGGAGTGATGTCCTCTGGATCTCTCTGGCTCTCTACATGATGGAGAGACCAGGGAGGGACACATGCAAATGGAGGAGAGATGGGTAGAGAAATTGAGGAGAGATGGAGGGTATTATGAAAAACAGATAGTGGGGGGCTGCTCCTCTTTCTCATTTAGGTCACTAACAGTGCAGTGCATGTAGGGAAATTAACCCAGACTGCTGAAGGAGGCTTCCGGTTGCTTCGGGCGCCAGCCGAACCGGTAAGGAGAACCGAACGAGTATGCTTGCATACTCCCTTAAAATACCTTTGCTTGAAAAAACGAGAGGAAAGTGGCAATAGTACTGTTTGTCCATCTTGAGACTCTGTAGCCAGTATACACTTCCTCAAAATGGTCAGAATTAATCTAAGATAACTCAAGAAATCTGTCATTCGTTTTGACGTTTTTTTGCTGACGAAATCTTAGTCGCACAATCTATCTAAGATGTTTTGTGCAGTATTTCTCATGAAAATGAGTCGTCTATTGTTGAATGACAACGAACACTTAATTGAAGAATCCCTACCATTGACCAATCACAGACGAAGGGGCGTAGACTTTCGTGTGCACGAACAGCCGAAATACCCTTTACGGAAGACCATTTAGAGGAAGGCTTACATGATACAGTATTAGCCCGAGTTAACTGCTGCACCACCTTTACAGGCCTCTGGACCTTACGGTACTGTACGGATCAGAGTACTGGATCTCAGCCCAAGCTGACAGTCCACCCAGGCATAAGGCTTAGTGGGACTGGCTGACTCTTACGATCTGACCTTAGGAGAAATCAGGACCTGCTTACCTGGATGGAAGTGTTGAGGGTTGCCATTTACACTGTTGCTGGGCAGAATGCCCTACTGTATAGACTCGCTCAATTAAAATAGTGAGAGGTAGCAGGCAGTTCTCCACCGTCCTACTACAGAATCTGCTAGATCGGATGAAAGAGAGAGATAAATATATTCTTTCCAGGTGCTGTGAGTAAGCAGTGCACTCTAGGTAGATGCTGTCATAACACTGTTTGAAAAGCTGTTTCTGCTGTCTCGGCTCTTTTACACAGGACAGCCACAGTTTCAGATGTAGCGTTATGTGCTAGCGTAATTTATTCACTTTCCATTGGAAAAACATCTGTAGAAATATACCTATGATACTGTGTTGGATCTCATGACACAACATATCATCATGAGCACCACAGGTAGGAAGACTTTAGTAGAAATTCACATTAGTATTTCAGCTAGACACGGAATATTATATTATAACAGTGTTTTGATGCACAAAGAGCTCATTTTAGACTTAACTTATTCATTTGCTTAGGCAAAGACATGTAAATAATTGTGTGCGTTCTCCAGGGATGAACATGCTACCGTAGGCTATGTAGCTTTGATCACGTCTCAATGACAGCACCTTCTCTGTGTGCCGTCTGGAACAAATGCAGAGAATATAATGAGTAGGAAGGAGGTGCCAAGTAGCCTAGCGGTTATGAGCATTGGACCAGCAACCGAAAGGTTGTTGGTTTGAATCCCCTAGCCGACTACGTGACAGATCTGTCGGTGCCCTTGTGCGACGCACTTAACCCTATTGGCTCCTGTAAGTTGCTCTGGATAAGAGCATCTAGTAAAATGTAAATGTAGAGTGAGCTCTGTCCATCAACCATGTGACCTGTCACCTACACCCACTGACAGGCAGATCTGGGGGAGTTCAGGGCTGACTATGTGGAAGCAGAAGCCCACTGACAGGCAGATCTGGGGGAGTTCAGGGCTGACTATGTTTAAGCAGAAGCCCACTGACAGGCAGATCTGGGGGAGTTCAGGGCTGACTATGTGGAAGCAGAAGCCCACTGACAGGCAGATCTGGGGGAGTTCAGGGCTGACTATGTGGAAGCAGAAGCCCACTGACAGGCAGATCTGGGGGAGTTCAGGGCTGACTATGTGGAAGCAGAAGCCCACTGACAGGCAGATCTGGGGGAGTTCAGGGCTGACTATGTGGAAGCAGAAGCCCACTGACAGGCAGATCTGGGGAGTTCAGGGCTGACTATGTGGAAGCAGAAGCCCACTGACAGGCAGATCTGGGGAGTTCAGGGCTGACTATGTGGAAGCAGAAGCCCACTGACAGGCAGATCTGGGGGAGTTCAGGGCTGACTATGTGGAAGCAGAAGCCCACTGACAGGCAGATCTGGGGGAGTTCAGGGCTGACTATGTGGAAGCAGAAGCCCACTGACAGGCAGATCTGGGGGAGTTCAGGGCTGACTATGTGGAAGAAGAAGCCCACTGCTTTTCAAAGTAAAGAAAAGTAAAGGTTTGTCAGTTTCATTGCTCCTCTGGTCTTCCTGTCCTCTGGTGTGTCATTTCTGTTCTGGTCTTCCTGTCCTCTGGTGTGTCATTGCTCCTCTGGTCTTCCTGTCCTCTGGTGTGTCATTGCTCCTCTGGTCTTCCTGTCCTCTGGTGTGTCATTGCTCCTCTGGTCTTCCTGTCCTCTGGTGTGTCATTGCTCCTCTGGTCTTCCTGTCCTCTGGTGTGTCATTGCTCTTCTGGTCTTCCTGTCCTCTGGTGTGTCATTGCTCCTCTGGTTGTCCTGTCCTCTGGTGTGTCATTGCTCCTCTGGTCTTCCTGTCCTCTGGTGTGTCATTGCTCCTCTGGTCTTCCTGTCCTCTGGTGTGTCATTTCTGTTCTGGTCTTCCTGTCCTCTGGTGTGTCATTTCTGTTTTGGTCTTCCTGTCCTCTGGTGTGTCATTGCTCCTCTGGTCTTCCTGTCCTCTGGTGTGTCATTGCTCCTCTGGTCTTCCTGTCCTCTGGTGTGTCATTGTTCTTCTGGTCTTCCTGTCCTCTGGTGTGTCATTGTTCCTCTGGTCTTCCTGTCCTCTGGTGTGGCATTGCTCCTCTGGTCTTCCTGTCCTCTGGTGTGTCATTGCTCCTCTGGTCTTCCTGTCCTCTGGTGTGTCATTGTTCCTCTGGTCTTCCTGTCCTCTGGTGTGTCATTGCTCCTCTGGTCTTCCTGTCCTCTGGTGTGTCATTTCTGTTCTGGTCTTCCTGTCCTCTGGTGTGTCATTTCTGTTCTGGTCTTCCTGTCCTCTGGTGTGTTATTGCTCCTCTGGTCATCCTGTCCTCTGGTGTGTCATTGCTCCTCTGGTCATTCTGTCCTCTGGTGTGTCATTGCTCCTCTGGTCATTCTGTCCTCTGGTGTGTCATTGCTCCTCTGGTCTTCCTGTCCTCTGGTGTGGCATTGCTCCTCTGGTCATTCTGTCCTCTGGTGTGTCATTGCTCCTCTGGTCTTCCTGTCCTCTGGTGTGGCATTGCTCCTCTGGTCATTCTGTCCTCTGGTGTGTCATTGCTCCTCTGGTCTTCCTGTCCTCTGGTGTGTCATTGCTCCTCTGGTCTTCCTGTCCTCTGGTGTGTCATTTCTGTTCTGGTCTTCCTGTCCTCTGGTGTGTCATTTCTGTTCTGGTCTTCCTGTCCTCTGGTGTGTTATTGCTCCTCTGGTCATCCTGTCCTCTGGTGTGTCATTGCTCCTCTGGTCATTCTGTCCTCTGGTGTGTCATTGCTCCTCTGGTCTTCCTGTCCTCTGGTGTGGCATTGCTCCTCTGGTCTTCCTGTCATCTGGTGTGTCATTGCTCCTCTGGTCTTCCTGTCCTCTGGTGTGTCATTGTTCCTCTGGTCTTCCTGTCCTCTGGTGTGTCATTGCTCCTCTGGTCTTCCTGTCCTCTGGTGTGTCATTGTTCCTCTGGTCTTCCTGTCCTCTGGTGTGTCATTGTTCCTCTGGTCTTCCTGTCCTCTGGTGTGTCATTGCTCCTCTGGTCTTCCTGTCCTCTGGTGTGTCATTGTTCCTCTGGTCTTCCTGTCCTCTGGTGTGTCATTGCTCCTCTGGTCTTCCTGTCCTCTGGTGTGTCATTGCTCCTCTGGTCATCCTGTCCTCTGGTGTGTCATTGCTCCTCTGGTCTTCCTGTCCTCTGGTGTGTCATTGCTCCTCTGGTCTTCCTGTCCTCTGGTGTGTCATTGTTCCTCTGGTCTTCCTGTCCTCTGGTGTGTCATTGCTCCTCTGGTCATCCTGTCCTCTGGTGTGTCATTGCTCCTCTGGTCATTCTGTCCTCTGGTGTGTCATTGCTCCTCTGGTCATTCTGTCCTCTGGTGTGTCATTGCTCCTCTGGTCTTCCTGTCCTCTGGTGTGGCATTGCTCCTCTGGTCATTCTGTCCCCTGGTGTGTCATTGCTCCTCTGGTCTTCCTGTCCTCTGGTGTGGCATTGCTCCTCTGGTCATTCTGTCCTCTGGTGTGTCATTGCTCCTCTGGTCTTCCTGTCCTCTGGTGTGTCATTGCTCCTCTGGTCTTCCTGTCCTCTGGTGTGTCATTTCTGTTCTGGTCTTCCTGTCCTCTGGTGTGTCATTTCTGTTCTGGTCTTCCTGTCCTCTGGTGTGTTATTGCTCCTCTGGTCATCCTGTCCTCTGGTGTGTCATTGCTCCTCTGGTCATTCTGTCCTCTGGTGTGTCATTGCTCCTCTGGTCATTCTGTCCTCTGGTGTGTCATTGCTCCTCTGGTCTTCCTGTCCTCTGGTGTGGCATTGCTCCTCTGGTCATTCTGTCCTCTGGTGTGTCATTGCTCCTCTGGTCGTTCTGTCCTCTGGTGTGTCATTGCTCTTCTGGTCTTCCTGTCCTCTGGTGTGTCATTGCTCCTCTGGTCTTCCTGTCCTCTGGTGTGTCATTGCTCCTCTGGTCATTCTGTCCTCTGGTGTGTCATTGCTCCTCTGGTCTTCCTGTCATCTGGTGTGTCATTGCTCCTCTGGTCTTCCTGTCCTCTGGTGTGTCATTGCTCCTCTGGTCGTTCTGTCCTCTGGTGTGTCATTGCTCCTCTGGTCTTCCTGTCCTCTGGTGTGTCATTGCTCCTCTGGTCATCCTGTCCTCTGGTGTGTCATTGCTCTTCTGGTCTTCCTGTCCTCTGGTGTGTCATTGCTCCTCTGGTCGTTCTGTCCTCTGGTGTGTCATTGCTCCTCTGGTCTTCCTGTCCTCTGGTGTGTCATTGCTCCTCTGGTCTTCCTGTCCTCTGGTGTGTCATTGCTCTTCTGGTCTTCCTGTCCTCTGGTGTGTCATTGCTCCTCTGGTCATCCTGTCCTCTGGTGTGTCATTTCTGTTCTGGTCTTCCTGTCCTCTGGTGTGTCATTGCTCCTCTGGCCCCTAGCTAGCTCTCATCACCAGCCTGATGAGTTTTGTTTCCCAGCTCTCGCTCCTGCAGATTACATCTATCTTTCTCTGATTTGCTTCCTCTCTGTGACAGGGATCATCAGTCTATCCACTGACTGTCCTGTCTCTTCTCCTCTTCTCTCTCTTCAGCCTCAAAACATTACGCTCGCTTCTCCTCTCCACTTTAGGGTCATGTGGGTTGAATAGTTATACCTCATTTCTAGCCACTTTCATGTAGCTAGTCTCTCTGTATATCAAATGTTTATCCCTGACTCTCTTAACTGGAGGCCAGTATAGATGTCATCCTGTCACTGGTCTATAGAGAACACCTATATCTGGCCCTGGTGTGATGAAACCCCTGATCCACAGAGACCTGTCCCGTTACTGCTCTTCCTACAGTACACTACCTACAAGGTCACAGTAGGACCACCCTCCTCCTTCAGGTCACAGTAGGACCACCCTCCTCCTACAGTACACTACCTACAAGGTCACAGTAGGACCACCCTCCTCCTACAGTACACTACCTACAAGGTCACAGTAGGACCACCCTCCTCCTACTGTACACTACCTACAAGGTCACAGTAGGACCACCCTCCTCCTACAGTACACTACCTACAAGGTCACAGTAGGACCACCCTCCTCCTACAGGTCACAGTAGGACCACCCTCCTCCTACAGTACACTACCTACAAGGTCACAGTAGGACCACCCTCCTCCTACAGGTCACAGTAGAACCACCCTCCTCCTACAAGTCACAGTAGAACCACCCTCCTCCTACAGGTCACAGTAGGACCACCCTCCTCCTGCAGGTCACAGTAGAACCACCCTCCTCCTGCAGGTCACAGTAGAACCACCCTCCTCCTGCAGGTCACAGTAGAACCACCCTCCTCCTGCAGGTCACAGTAGAACCACCCTCCTCCTACAGGTCACAGTAGAACCACCCACCTCCTACAGGTCACAGTAGAACCACCCTCCTCCTACAGGTCACAGTAGAACCACCCTCCTCCTACAGGTCACAGTAGAACCACCCTCCTCCTAGAGGTCACAGTAGAACCACCCTCCTCCTACAGGTCACAGTAGAACCACCCTCCTCCTACAGGTCACAGTAGAACCACCCTCCTCCTACAGGTCACAGTAGAACCACCCTCCTCCTACAGGTCACAGTAGAACCACCCTCCTCCTACAGGTCACAGTAGAACCACCCTCCTCCTACAGGTCACAGTAGGACCACCCTCCTCCTACAGGTCACAGTAGAACCACCCTCCTCCTACAAGTCACAGTAGGACCACCCTCCTCCTGCAGGTCACAGTAGAACCACCCTCCTCCTGCAGGTCACAGTAGAACCACCCTCCTCCTACAGGTCACAGTAGAACCACCCTCCTCCTACAGGTCACAGTAGGACCACCCTCCTCCTGCAGGTCACAGTAGAACCACCCTCCTCCTGCAGGTCACAGTAGAACCACCCTCCTCCTACAGGTCACAGTAGAACCACCCTCCTCCTGCAGGTCACAGTAGAACCACCCTCCTCCTGCAGGTCACAGTAGAACCACCCACCTCCTACAGGTCACAGTAGAACCACCCTCCTCCTACAGGTCACAGTAGAACCACCCTCCTCCTACAGGTCACAGTAGAACCACCCTCATCCTACAGGTCACAGTAGAACCACCCTCCTCCTACAGGTCACAGTAGGACCACCCTCCTCCTACAGGTCACAGTAGAACCACCCTCCTACAGATCACAGTAGAACCACCCTCCTCCTACAGGTCACAGTAGAACCACCCTCCTCCTGCAGGTCACAGTAGAACCACCCTCCTCCTACAGGTCACAGTAGAACCACCCTCCTCCTACAGGTCACAGTAGAACCACCCTCCTCCTACAGATCACAGTAGAACCACCCTCCTCCTACAGGTCACAGTATAACCACCCTTCTCCTATAGGTCACAGTAGGACCACCCTTCTCCTACAGGTCACAGTAGAACCACCCTCCTCCTACAGGTCACAGTAGAACCACCCTCCTCCTACAGGTCACAGTAGAACCACGCTTCTCCTACAGGTCACAGTAGGACCACCCTTCTCCTACAGGTCACAGTAGAACCACCCTCCTCCTACAGGTCACAGTAGAACCACCCTTTTCCCATAGGTCACAGTAGGACCACCCTTCTCCCACAGGTCACAGTAGAACCACCCTCCTCCTACAGGTCACAGTAGGACCACCCTCCTCCTACAGGTCACAGTAGAACCACCCTCCTCCTACAGGTCACAGTAGAACCACCCTCCTCCTGCAGGTCACAGTAGAACCACCCTCATCCTACAGGTCACAGTAGGACCACCCTCCTCCTACAGGTCACAGTAGAACCACCCTCCTCCTACAGATCACAGTAGAACCACCCTCCTCCTACAGGTCACAGTAGAACCACCCTCCTCCTACAGGTCACAGTAGAACCACCCTCCTCCTACAGGTCACAGTAGAACCACCCTCCTCCTACAGGTCACAGTAGGACCACACTCCTCCTACAGGTCACAGTAGAACCAACCTCCTCCTACAGGTCACAGTAGAACCACCCTCCTCCTACAGGTCACAGTAGAACCACCCTCCTCCTACAGGTCACAGTAGAACCACCCTCCTCCTACAGGTCACAGTAGGACCACACTCCTCCTACAGGTCACAGTAGGACCACCCTCCTCCTACAGGTCACAGTATAACCACCCTCCTCCTACAGGTCACAGTAGAACCACCCTCCTCCTAGAGGTCACAGTAGAACCACCCTCCTCGTACAGGTCACAGTAGAACCACCCTCCTCCTACAGGTCACAGTAGAACCACCCTCCTCCTACAGGTCACAGTAGAACCACCCTCCTCCTACAGGTCACAGTAGAACCACCCTCCTCCTACAGGTCACAGTAGAACCACCCTCCTCCTGCAGGTCACAGTAGAACCACCCTCCTCCTGCAGGTCACAGTAGAACCACCCTCCTCCTACAGGTCACAGTATAACCACCCTCCTCCTACAGGTCACAGTAGAACCACCCTCCTCCTACAGGTCACAGTAGAACCACCCTCCTCCTGCAGGTCACAGTAGAACCACCCTCCTCCTGCAGGTCACAGTAGAACCACCCTCCTCCTGCAGGTCACAGTAGAACCACAGGTCTTCATGATCAGTATTTTTGAAACTAGGACAAATTGGAGAGCATTACCACACCTAGGATCTAAGGTCATTCCATCAGCTGATGTTAAGAACTTGATACACCCACTAAGAGGACCATGTCATTGTCACCGTGTGTTGCTGTAATAGAGCATGGTGGAGGAGGACTCATGAACTGGTACGACATTACAATATTGTATGTTCTCTATGTGTTTGAGAGAATGGGGGATGGCGTATCTCTGTCAGAGCAGTCTCCTGCTGTTTGATGATTGGGGGAGGGTTCAGTGCACAGGTCACCAGGCTTTGGATTAGGTTCATGGAGATGCTATAGCAATTACTGACAGGGTGGAAGCACACGTCACTGGCTCGTTTTTTAAACTTCTGGGAGAATAACTGCTAGTTTGTCAACACACTATGAGATACGGTAGAGCTAGATTGTCCCGTTTGAGTAGGAGGCTGTTTTTCTGTCCTCAGTTTATCTTGAATCCATGCATTTAGATCAGATGTAGTGGGGATGCATAGTTTACATGAAGATGTGGGTATTGTCTCCCTCACGAAGGTCTATGTGACATCTGAGCTGTTTATCCTACAAGCTTTAACTCCACACCTCTACTTACGATAGTACTGATGTTGGGTTCCTTTTGAAGCAAATATTTCCTCAGTTTATGTCAAACAAAGTAGATTATTTCATATTCCTTACGGCGTTCTCTCTTTGTCTCTCCTCTCACCCCCTCAGGAGAGAGCTACGTCTGTGCGTCTGAGAACGTCTACAAGAAGGTCGACTACACGAAGAACGTCAACCCCAACTGGTCTGTGAACGTGAAGGCCTCGGCCAGCCAGAAGAACCTGCAGAGCCTGGCCAGCAAGCAGGCCAACGAGGCCCGGGAGGGTAAGGAGTTTGTCCGCCCCAAGCTGGTGACGGTGATGCGGAGTGGCGTGAAGCCGAGGAAGGCCGTCCGCGTGCTGCTCAACAAGAAGACGGCGCACTCCTTCGAACAGGTGCTCACCGACATCACAGAGGCCATCAAGCTGGAGAGCGGCGTGGTCAAGAAGATCTACACACTGGACGGAAAGCAGGTAGGTCACACATTCACTCACACTGGCACACGTCAACACCCAGTTCACCTCCAGAATGTTAGTTGGACTCAGATCGATGTCAGACTAAGGTCACATTCAGCACTACTAACCCTGAGTCATTATACAAACATCTGAAACAAACATGAATCAAAAATATACCTAAGAAGTCTCTTGTGTTTAGTTCTGTCTCTGTTGATATTGAGAGGCAATGCCGTATAGTTTGTTTTGCTGTTCCTATAAGGTCGTTTCTATTCAGGCTCTAGGGAACATGCAACCTGGAATAAGAGCTGGAATAAGTAAAGAGTATGTTTAAATACTGATGTCATTTCTAATCATTCAAAATTTGCCAGCAGCATACCACCCTGCATACCACTGCTGGTTTGCTTCTGAAGCTAAGCAGGGTTGGTCCTGGTCTGTCCCTGGATGGGAGACCAGATGCTGCTGGAAGTGGTGTTGGAGGGCCAGTAGGAGGCACTCTTTCCTCTGGTCTAAAATATCCCAATGCCCCAGGGCAGTGATTTGGGACACTGCCCTGTGTAGTGTGCTGTCTTTTGGATGGGATGTTAAATGGGTGTCCTGACTCTCTGAGGTCATTAAAGATCCCATGGCACTTATCGTAAGAGTAGGGGTGTTAACCCCGGTGTCCTGGCTAAATTCCCAATCTGGCCCTCGAACCATCACGGTCACCTAATAATCCCCAGTTTACAATTGGCTCATTCATCCCCCTCTTCTCCCCTGTAACTATTCCCCAGGTCGTTGCTGTAAATGAGAACGTGTTCTCAGTCAACTTACCTGGTAAAATAACAGATAAATAAAGAAGAGAATAAAGAATCATGTTATTTCATCCCAAAGACGTTTCCTTTTACCACAATAAGGTGTTACCTGGTGTATGCCTGGGCCAAGCTTTATGTGTTCCTGCAGGTCGATCATCCCATTTTGGGTTGTTAGGTGCTGTGTAGAGAAACCAACCGGTCCACAGCAGCACCAGGACGTTGAGTCCATGGGTCAGGGGCGACTCACTGACGAGGTGCAACTCATTTGTCTGTTGAGACATAACCACACACCCCTGACTTGACTAAGCAGCTTGGTTGAGGTGGGAAGCTTCATCAGAAACGGTGCAGATGGCTCCGATCAAAGACTGACGCTTCTTCAGAGAGCTCGACTGACATCAGAAAGTCCCACAGCGATCCATCCATCACTCAGTCAGAAAGGAAGGCAGACAGAGGTCAGGCAGGAGATGGACTCTTTTGCTGCCTTGGTTCCCAGCTCTCTAACAGACCTGCAGTGGAATGTAAACACCCATATAGGCTAGTTACTGATAATCAATACGTGAATTGGCTGTTTCATCAGGATCTTCATGACTCAGATGAGATAGAATAGACCTCTACAGCCCAACCATGAAAAGAACATTGCCTTGTTATGAGGGGTTGTAATGCACCATAAGGCATATGAACATTTAAATGACTAATATCCATATGAATCCATTTACACTGCCAGGAGGCCACTCAAAGTGCAGCAATTAGCAGCTGTAAAGACAAAGGGCCAGCTGTCCGTAGGCTCTTAAGGCAGTTTAAAGGTTTTCGGTACAATAGAGTAGTAGAAATGGAGGTAATGACAGTGCGTGAGGGCTCCTCTGAGAGGTTAAAGTGCCTCTACCTCAGCAGGCAGCCACAGCCCTGGCCTGGTCAGCCCCAGAGAGACACCGAGGACACATCAGGAGGCACAAACAGCCCTGATGACCTGACATAGAGAGAGGACATTACATCCACGTTCTAAAGGGTGTCGGCAGTGGTAGAGCGACATCTGCAATTTTTTTTTTTTTTTTAAGCGATGGCGTCGTTGATTTCGTGTCCTTGCTGGGAGCAAAAGACAATTCTGCCCCGTCATAATGCATCTGACCCTGTTCGTTAGAATGCCCTCTTCTCTTCTCCTGGCTGTCCAACACCACTCAGTGCTGCAAGAGGCCAGGCTCCAGTACTATAGACCCAGTCCTAGCTGAGTGTTTACAGATATGGTTAAACTGACTGCTAATCTCTTGTGTCTGGACCACTCTGATTGTATCAGTCATCAAACAGGCATCTGAGGCCACGGTCGGCAGACTAACTAAGGAACCCCCCCCCCCCCCCCTCTCTTGTGGAGAAGTCAGATCTCCGCTGCTTTTTGTTCTGCTGATTGAGGAGAATGGGATTGTGCTCCCTCTGTTATTTCTTCATTATTATTCCTGTTAATAACGGCAAGATGTAAGTCCAGCAGGCTTTAGAGGAGGACAGAGCTGCAGTGTGGAGATAGCAGGCTGATTCGACTTTAATATCCCACCCTAGGGGCTCACTGCATGGCTGCCCCAAGTCACTGTCTCCTAGTAGGCCCCTTACGATTTCTGTCACTTTGAGCCTAGGCAGTGTTGTCTATTTTGTTTTAGATATGAGGCAGCTGTGGATCAATATGGATGGAAACATGCTGGACTTATGTCTGTGCGTGCGCACATGCATGTTTGTGTGTGTACACAATAATGTCCAGGACTTCTATTCACATTCAGTCTCACATGAAGTCTGATCAGCATATTTCACTGACCCAGTCTGGAGCGATCTCACACCAGGAAACTGAAACTCACCAAACCTGGATGTAGGGCTGTGACGGTCTTGGAATTTCAGGTTACGGTTATTGGCCAGGACAATGTACATGGTCACCGTCATAACCGCTGGGAGGGGGGATTGGCAAAGATCAAACTCAAAACAAACACGTTGCTTTTCTCTGCAACTTCACTATTACCATTACACTTTGTTATTATCAGAATCATTTCATTATTATTCAAGTTATTATTACCTCTAAGTATTAGTCAGGTTTACAAATGAAGAAACATCAGATTGGAGAGGAATTACTGAAAGAATATAGATTTCTGATTTTGAAGCACTAAACCATTCACACCAAGTCCGATGCGTTTTGCCCTCCACTGTTCCGAACAATTCACATAACCTCATTCTCTGTGGCAATATGTTGTTCAAAGTAGAGTTCTTCACGGGTCCCAAAAATTCTGACTGTACCCGAGGACAGTCGGACCTGTTCCGAAAAGGCCAGTGGAAAAACAGACCCAAACAGACACATCCCAATTCAGATCCGCAAGGAGGAAGAGAGAGCAAAAGACACCTCAGACCGGGCACTGCAAATGTATTAACAATAAGAAAACAGAAATACCGTAAGTATTCAGACCCTTTGCTATGAGACTCGAAATTGAGTTCGGGTGCATCCTGTTTCCATTGATCATCATTGATAAGTTTCGACAACTTGATTGCAGTCCACCTGTGGTAAATTCAATTGGTTGGACATGATTTGAAAAGGCAAACACCTGTCTATATAAGGTCCCACGGTTGACAGTGCATGTCAGAGCGAAAACCAAGCCATGAGGTCAAAGGAATTGTCTGTAGTGCTCCGAGACAGGATTGTGTCGAGGCACAGATCTGGGGAAGGGTAACAAAAAATGTATGCAGCATTGAAGGTCCCCAAGTTCACAATGGCCTCCATCTTAAAAAGAAGTTTGGAACCACCAAGACTCTTCCTAGAGCTGGCCGCCCGGCCAAACTGAGTAATCAAGGAAGGAGGGCCTTGGTCAAGGAGGTGACCAAGAACCCGATGGTCACTTTGACAGAGCTCCAGAGTTCCTCTGTGGAGATGAGGGAATGTTCCAGAAGCACAACCATCTTTGAAGCACTCCACCAATCAGGCCTTTATGGTAGAGTGACCAGA
This sequence comes from Oncorhynchus nerka, assembly GCF_034236695.1. Taxonomy (NCBI): domain Eukaryota; kingdom Metazoa; phylum Chordata; class Actinopteri; order Salmoniformes; family Salmonidae; genus Oncorhynchus; species Oncorhynchus nerka. The sequence continues at coordinate 30,454,373 of NC_088414.1, forward strand.
CAGAAGCCACTCCTCAGTAAAAGGCACATGACAGGCACCTCAGTAAAAGGCACCAAAAGGCACCTAAAGGACTCTCAGACCATAAGAAACAAGATTCTCTGGTCTGATGAAACCAAGATTGAAATCATAGGCCTGAATGCCAAGCGTCACGTCTGAAGGAAACCTGGCACCATCTCGATCTAACATCTCTGGAGAGACCTGAAAAGAGCTGTGCAGCGACGCTCCCCATCCAACCTGAAAGAGCTTGAGAGGATCTGCAGAGAAGAATGGGATAAACTCCCCAAATACAGGCGTGCCAAGCTTGTAGCGTTATACAATCAAACTTGAGGCTGTAATCGCTGCCAAAGGTGCTTCAACAAAGTATTGAGTAAAGGGTCTGAATACTTACGTAAATGTAATATTTCAGTTTTTTATTTTTTAATACATTTGCTAAAATATCAACCTGTTTTTGCTTTGTCAGCCCATTGTGTGTAGATTGATGAGGGGAAATTAACAGTTTAGTTAATTTTAGAATAAGGCTGTAACGTAACAAAATGTGGATAAAATGAAGGGATCTGAATACTTTCCGGGTACACAATGAATAGCAATATAGTTAGAGCATTTTTTTAAATAACTAATAGGCATCGATCAAACCTCTTGCTTGCTGAATAGCTATAAAATAGTCTACAATGAGCGGATGGGAAAGTTTGAATGGTGATAGAGACATGTAGCCAAGCTCTGGTGTGGTGTGATCACATTGGCTAAATTCATACCTTGCTGCTTGCTGCACTGATGCATTTCGAACGTAAAAAAACAGGCAGAGAGAAATGTATTAATTCAATTCACACAACAAACTTGTTCCGAATAAATAATTGAGGGATTGTGGCAGGACGATATTTTCGCAGTTGGCGTGAACGGTGTCATAAACAAATGTGCTCGTATTTATTATTTTCTTCATAATTATTCTGACAAAAATAACAGACTTTTTTTTTTTAGAAAGGGCCTTTACTGAAAATATGACATGACGGGAGCGTTTGACAGGCTACTTTAGGAAACTATCAGAATGGACATACTGGAGGCGATAGACTCAGAGCCAGAACAACCTTGTCAACTGCTGTTGAATAATTCATGAATGGTCAGACACATCCAACCTTTTTTTAAGAGAAGACCAATTTATGTATTTACTAGCAAGCAATGAGAATGTGCATTGTATAAAAGAAAGTCCTCTTTTTTAAAAACTAAAGTGGCATAGCCTATAGATTCTACTCCAACGTGGGATTAGCTGTTGGAAAGAGGAGATGTAGACCGTTTAAAAGACAGACCGACTAAGTTAGCTAAATAAGAATTGCTTTATCTACATAAAAATAATAATAATAATGAATGTAAGCCTGTTTAAACGGTTTTGACGGTTGTTTTATTTTCATGGCTGTCTTCACCCCTAACCGTCAGTCACATGGTTATACTGTACCATCACAGTCATACCTGCATGAGAATTACACTAATAACATGCCAAACCTCTTTAGCGTTTATACAAAATGGGGATGTTTTTCCTAAACGAGAGACGCTGTCAAAAGTTCATTGTCTGCTTAAAGGCACTAGACCTTCTTTTGGATTGAATCTCAGATCTGGCCTGCTCGCCTCCCTACCACTGAGGAAGTACAGTTCCCGCTCAGCCCAGTCAAAACTGTTCGCTGCTCTGGCCCCCCAATGGTGGAACAAACTCCCTCACGACGCCAGGACAGCAGAGTCAATCACCACCTTCCGGAGACACCTGAAACCCCACCTCTTTAAGGAATACCTAGGATAGGATAAAGTAATCCCTCTCACCCCCCCCCCTCCCCCTGAAAAGATTTAGATGCACTACTGTTCCACTGGAGGTCATAAGGTGAATGCACCAATTTGTAAGTCGCTCTGGATAAGAGCGTCTGCTAAATGACTTAAATGTAAATGTAAATGTAAATCTGTTGTCTCTCTCTAACTCTAGGAACTGTTGGCTGTTGCATGCTATGAATGTTTAATAAGATGCACTTCACACACTGATTTTATTGCTGGTTGTATGACTGCATGTGCCAATATGTACAGTTTGATGTGATATGATTGTCCATATCATCTGTCGTTTTCTGTGTGAAACCCACACGTCTGCCTTTGGTCCGTGTATTACGCAGTACACTCTGAAACCCACATGGCTCTCAGATGCCATCGTGTGTAGCAGTAACAAACCCCCTCTAACCATGTGTTCACCAGCCTAATCAAAGTGTATTATAATACACTGTGTCTGTTTCTCAGAATGTGTCTCCAGTCCTGAGGTTCATTGTAATGCACAGACACGTAGCTTCTGGAGTGATGAAACTGCCATGTGAGTAGTATTAGGGCTCTCTTTGTGTGCTGAAGCGGGCGAGGCGGGGTGGCTAGGCTAGCTGCAGACTGTAGGCGAGGCAGGGGCGATGTGCTGCTGGTGATATGGTAGGGGGAGTCTTGATGCAGTGCCAGCCCCGCCCTGATCCTGCACCGTTCCTCCTCTTCCCATTCCTCACCGACAGCTGGTGTGACTGGTTGCTAGGTGACCACATCCGAAGCACAAAGAGAGCCCAGCTGGTGTGACTGGTCTATCAGTCACCACATCCAGTGTGTGTGTGTGTGTGTGTTTCAATATCAGCTGCCATGTATGCAGTGCTTGACTTGGACTGAAATAGGTGTCTGTACTCATTTTGGGTGCAGGTACTGTTTCTATTTAGCTCCAAGATACTGTTGAGCTAATATTCCATAAGAGGAACAGGAGCTCAAGCAGTACCTAGAACATTTAAGATGCCGGTACTCCTGCCCCAGTCAAGTACTGCATGTATGTAAGGTATGTTCATTGTACACTGTGCGTGTGTGTGTGTGTGTGCTTTGCATAAGAATTTGACAGTGTGTGTGTTAAAGGGAGCGAGAGAGGCAGATTCGTGGGGCCAGCTTATTGCACCTTATCCTGCAATTTGTCCTTGAATGCGGACTTCACCACTGTTAATTGCTATGTGAAGATATAGCCCCCCACTAGCCGCCGCCGCCACCCTCCTTCGCTGTCAGTGAGTAAAACGCCACAATTTTCTCCTCAACAGCCTGCGCATTCAGACCCAAGGAGAACAGGGGCAGGGTGATGGGGTACAGGATGCATTCTCCAGTTTAGATCTGTTTTATATTCACTGCAAGGGATAATTATTCCTTGTATCTAAAAAGCTGGAGTGAATTCCTTCATTCGCCCTCTCCTGTCTTTCCAGGGTACATCAGGGTGGAGAGACTTATTTTCCTGGCAGCCATTTTGTCCCTATTTTTTCCTAATAGCTGTGTTCATTGTAGAGTGACTCACTAAATGCCACTGTCCTTTTAACTTGAGGGCTCTCCCAGAACAGGTTTTTTTTTAGCTTGTCCTTGGATTATAACAGCAAGTTCAGGCAAATTGTCGATCAGATTCTTTGTGACTGACACCACAATCGTTTTCTAATATTTGCTGTATTGGGAGTAGCTCTCCAATCTTTCTTTAAATCATCTAGTCATTGAAGGAAGACACTGTGTTGTGGCCTCTCGTTTTAGAATGTTCATTATTGCATCAAGGTCCTGAGCTGAGCTTGGCCATATGGCTTGTAAAGTCATTTCCTACAAAGAGGCACTATAGATGCTAATTAGCACTCAATTCAATCTCATACGTCCATTTTCCCTGCACAAGGTCATGCTGCAATTGTCTTAGCACCCCCCCAGTTTAGCCAGTGAATATGGTTTAGGTACGTATGCTTCATGTTTAAATGTTCCCAGGTTGAATGCCTGAAAATCGGACTTTCCTCTGGAGATTGCAGGGTTCTTTCTGTCTGCTCCTCTGACCAGGGGAGGGTTTGCAAGGCATGCAGTGGAGGCGGTTGCCATGGCAATTTACTCCACAGTGATTGACTCGGTGTCTTTGACAATGGCTACGCAGCAAAATACGCTGAGTCTGCTCTTTACATTCTGTAACGGAGCTAGCCACAGAACTCCTAACCTCTCACATTCGTATTCACAATCCTTCCTTCTTCCTACCCTGCCTCGCTCGTACAGGATTTGAGAGAGAGATGGATGAGCTGAGCAAGGGGCATGGCCACATCATAAAGCAGACATAGCTGCAGGCATCCGGTGCTGCCCTCACCCCAACCCCCATATCTAGCCCACATCAACAAGTGACCACAACCTGTGGGGATGAGCAGAATAAATCTAATAACACCAGAGCCACATCAGTCAGAGCCACATGGCCAGCCTGGCCGTCTCAATGGAGATAGCATGGAGGCAGCAGTGTGTGCATTGCGGAACCTCGGCAGCATTTGGAGCCCATTAGTGACATCACAGCTGTGATGTGTGACCCTGGGGGCCTCCGGAACATCAGGCACCAGCTGGCCCCCATAACTCTACGGAGCTGGCTGCCACGGCTGGCTGCCCGGCTGGCTGCCCGGCTGGCTGCTCTGCTGGCTGCTCGGCAGGCTGCTCCGGCTGGCTGCCCCGGCTGGCTGCTCGGCTGGCTGCTCGGCTGGCTGCCCTGGCTGGCTGCTCGGCTGGCTGCCCTGGCTGGCTGCTCGGCTGGCTGCCCTGGCTGGCTGCCCTGGCTGGCTGCCCTGGCTGGCTGCTCGGCTGGCTGTGCTGCTGGCTGCTCGGCTGGCTGCCCTGGCTGGCTGCTCGGCTGGCTGTGCTGCTGGCTGCTCGGCTGGCTGCCCTGGCTGGCTGCCCGGCTGGCTGTGCTGCTGGCTGCTCGGCTGGCTGCCCTGGCTGGCTGCTCGGCTGGCTGTGCTGCTGGCTGCTCGGCTGGCTGCCCTGGCTGGCTGCTCGGCTGGCTGCTCGGCTGGCTGCCCTGGCTGGCTGCTCGGCTGGCTGTGCTGCTGGCTAAATTCTGTTTCACTACTGCTGCCCTCAACACCGTTTAAAGAACCAAGCATGGGCCAATCAGAGCTCTGTAATAGGCCGATCACGGTCTTTTACAGGCAGGGACCTCTTCATTTAACAGTTTTATGTTCTATTAGTCATATCTACGGGATACAGGTGTGGTATACACCATCCAATGAAATGTTTACTTGCCGGTTTCGTCTCGACAATGCAACAACAATAATAAATATGAAAAGATAAGAATATGAACAAAGTAAATAAAATAAGCATTTTAGCATCAGTATAATACAGGAAGGCACAATTTATTGTTAAATATTTACGTGTGTTTGAGAAGAGGGAATAGGGGGGCAAGTGTTTTAAATTGTGCAGTATTTAGAAAACATAAGTCTGGTAGCAGCAGTTGTGATGTGTGTGTGTAGCATGAATGTGTGGGTGTGTGAGTGCGTGCCTGAGTGAGTGCCTGAGTGCGTGCCTGAGTGAGTGCATGTGTACTAAGGTGCTGAGAATCAGTCCAGGTGGTCAGTCCAGGTCAAGTGTTCAGCAGTCTGATGGCTTGTCGATAGAAACTGTCTCTGAGCCTGTTGATATTGGACCTCATGCTCCGGTACTTTCTGATCGACGGTAAGGGTGTAAACAGCTCGTGGCTGGGCTTAGCTGGTGCTTAAGGAAGAAAGGTTAATGGTGATTGACTGTTAAGACTGTGTTTAATTCTAATAGTACTGACCAGTGGACAGATGTTAACGTAGTGATTTTAGCATGGTTTGACTGCCATGGTTATGAAATACTAGACCATAGGATGTTGTGATTACACATCGTAGTCTCCTTCCTTCACCCCTGGTTCCTCTGGGTGGTCTGCACTACTCTCCTGTCCCGGAGTCTGTGATTGTGACCACTCCTTACGACCTTCAGTATTTCTCCTTTATATGGAAGAAAACAAGCTGCATATAAATCAGAACATTTCCTCTAGACTTTTTAATTGGATAGATAAGAAGGTTAGAAATAAAGGATGAGAAGCGAGGGATTCTGCAAGGTAGGAGAGATGAGAGAACCAGACTCTTGACTCAGTATCCCTTTGTTTTGTCCCACCCCCCGCAAACAACTTTCATTATTTGAACAAAAACATTTTTTCCGTCAGGGATTTCCTTGACTTGAGTGTGTATTTATTTTGAGCACTTTGCTGGGAATGTTTCAGTGTCATAACAATCTTAACCTAAATAAGCCCTGGCAGCCTCAGTCCTCTCTGCCTGATGCTTCCTGATACACAGGACTGACTCAATTACCAGAGTGCACAAGGAGAGAGGGATGGGATGGGGGGGTGCAGTCCATAGTACTGACCCTGTTCCCAACCTCCCTAACACATTCTACCCTACTGCCACTCTGTACCTCTATATAGAGAATGGAAAAGGAGTTCATTTGACCTCACCAGCAAGAGGCTCTTCAGTCAGCCCTTATCAGATTACAAACAGAGGAGTGCAGTAACAGAGAGAGCAGTCCAATATCCACCTCTAGGCTCCCAGAACACTGATTAGTGTGTGTGTGTGTGTGTGTGTGTGTGTGTGTGTGCACCTCTATTTGTGTCAGCTGTTGTTGCAGTAATGAATAATCTAGTGTGTTACACTGAAGAAGGGCTCATATGTCTGTTGAGAGTTACAAGCACTCACTTTAAGTCCTATTAAGTAGCGTGCTCTACTTAGGGTAGTTAGTCCAACTCTGCACACTGAGAGCAGGGGAGAAACCACCCAGAGAGCCGTCTGAAAAGCTTGGTTAATACGGCACTAAACCCACCGCAGAGCCTGAGCCCACCTCCAGTGACTCCATCCCCACCATCCCCCAAACAATACGTGAAGCCTGAATATGCTGAGGAGCTGCATGCAGCCCTGTTTGCTGAATGTACCCAGGCTTGTTTCTCGCATCCCTTTATTCTGGTCGCCTTTCATCCCTAAGTCAAAACACTGCGTCCATCTCGGAGCATCGTTATTTTCTCCAGATTCTCCCATCGTTTGAACCTCACTGAATTTAGCTCACCGCTAATGTGAATTTCAGAAATCGTCTTCTTATTTGCTGCAGAGCCCCCTCCCTTACAGTACACGTTGTCACAATGCCCTGTCAGCAGAGCTGCTGAAAACTTGGATTTACCAGAGTTGTCTTCATGTTTGTTGTCATTGTCTCATATGGAGACCTACTTCACGTTTTGTCATAGGTGTGTCATCCATTTTACAAAAGCTTCAGAAGATCCCATAGTGTATGAGACAACCATTTAAGCCAGAGAATACAGTAGGTGTATTGACCTCAGTGACCTATAACTCATTGTGTTTTTGTGTTCTCTACCTCCCACCTCGAAGCTTTTCACAAAGTCATGGTCTCCGCTTTGAAGGGTTCTCAAAGTTTCAGAACAGTGACTAAGATAGAAACAGCATATTTTGTGTTGTGAGCTACACACCCACGACACTGACTCTAAATCCTGCTAATCCTCCTTTCCATGGGCCTGTCTTATCCTTAAACCAGCCTCTTCGCTTCCTCTTCTCTGGCTTCAAAGTGCCGGTCGCACCAAAATATCACAGTCCTCCCTCCCTCCCTCAGGAAAACACACATGACTGCTGGGCTAGATAAGGTATTTTTTATTTTTTTTGTAAATAGGTCATTTCGGTTGGCTGTTTGGAGAGTAAATGGAGCGGAGGTTCTGAACCATGGCTCTGGAATCAAAGATTAGGATTCTAATCCCCGTTGAGGTAAACATATATGCCATTTTGAAAAGAAACAACATCCTTTCATAGAATTTCCCCAAATATCTTAATATTGTGGCACTACCTGTACTGTAATACGAAGATATATTGGAACAAATGGTATTGTAAAAAATGACATTATTGGGGAACATTTGATGTTTGACTTTCAAAGAGTCTTTGGTAAAGTGTATCCAAGATGCTGCTTTGCTGACACGCTCGATCCCTTCCCAATCTCTCCGGGACCAAAAGGCTTGTTCAGTTATCAGAGAGCTGACTGTGGACTTTGAGGTATTTCAGAGGTTTTCCCCCCCAAAGAATGCTGATGTACACTAATATAAAATAATCTATTTTCTAATTCCCGGTCCGGATTAGGCTCTGACATTCAAACCACATGTCTCAAAGCCACATTGCGTCAGAGGAGCCACAGTATACAGTGTTATTGGCCACCAGTACTTCCCCTGCAGTTATTCCTTGATCTGTGTTCTGTATGGTTCTGTATGGATAGAAATGGGACATGGAGTCAGTGTCCAACTACTCAAATGTGTGCAATGCATGTTTATTGGCTCTATAGTTTTATTGATATGTGTAGCAGAAACATTTGGAGGGAGGGAGATCTTTGCCATTATGACTCTACTCACATGTTATTTCACCATCTTCATATAACTGATATTGTTCTTCGAGGGATTTTACATAATGTCTTATTTTCCTTTATTTCTGCAGCTCATATATTTCCAGAATAATTCCTGGCAAAGAAATTTGCTATCAAATTCCTTCCTTTCAATTGAAATAACTGAAACAAATGTTGATGATCAGCCTAGTGTGATTTAGGCTTGTTGTAATCCATTCTGCTCAACATTACAGACCAGATGTGATTAAGGACGAAAGCAACATACACTATTACCGTTGACACAATCAATAGGAAAAAGTAGCCCAGTGCTTTATCAACTGCACTCAGGCAGTGGTGAGGGAAATGCAGTGTTCTGTGATGATACAAGGGTCCTGTTTTAGGCAGGCTTCAGAGCCCACACTATCAATCATGGGGAGGAGTCTGCAGAGGAGTGGGGAGTTGCCCTCAGGTCAGGTACCGGTTCCTTCTGGATTCAGGCTCAGGACTTTATTCTGTCACTGTGCTGGTGCATAGTGTGGGTAATGGTGGTGGAGACTGCTTAAATATAAATACCTATTGTTCTGTTGCATGTTCCTTATGACATTAACAAAGGATCTTATATGTTTCACATTTCTAATGCCATTCAGCCATTAACTCAGACATTGGAAATGTACATGTATGGATTTCTAAAGAAAACCTAGCCATGTCTTCTCCACCTGCATGCTTGTCCTGCCCACCGCCCCCCTTCTCATCTCATGGGGGACAATACTCTTAAAGAAAACCTAGCCATGTCTTCTCCACCTGCATGCTTGTCCTGCCCACTGCCCCCCTTCTCATCTCATGGGGGACAATACTCTTAAAGAAAACCTAGCCATGTCTTCTCCACCTGCATGCTTGTCCTGCCCACTGCCCCCCTTCTCATCTCATAGGGGACAATACTCTGCTCATCTTACCCCCCGCTCTCTCCATGTCTCTGAGAAAGCCTAGTGCGGCAGAAACTACTGCAGCGTGCACTCCTCTGCTACACCTCATTTCCCATGTTCCTAGGTCTTTAATATTTCACATGGTGCTTGTCTTGTTTCTCGATATCATAGCCTGTGTCTATGGAAGGAGATGATATAGTGAATCTGAGATGTTGCTAAATTGCTCTGGGAAGAGCTGCCGAAATGATTTAGCATGGCTGCTTGGCTCTGTAGAAAGAAGGTCCCTCGTTTGTCTCGCCTCGCCCTCGCCTCTCGCCTCTCGCCTCTGTCTTCTAGAAAGTACAGCAGTGGTAAGGCCTGCTGGCTGTTACTGTGCTGGCTCTACAACAACAGCTAGCACAGCCCCACAGTCCCACAGACAGCCCCCGGCAGATCAATAGGTATCACAGGCTATCGATTGGCCTCACCTGACCGTCCATGCTGACTGAAATACCCAAGACAACCCCAACACAGTTCTCTCAAAGTTTACGGTTGTTCCTTTTGACTTATGCTAAGCAATACTGTATGAGTTACATACGTCTTTGCATGATTGTTTAATAGTAAGATCAATGTTGTCATGTCTTTACTATCATTAAATTGAAGACTTCGTTTTTTTAATCAAAGATTCCATTAATTAATATTACGCGATTAAACTGAATAATCATGTAACTGTAATTAACTAGGAAATCAGGGCACAAAGGAAAGTATTCAGATTACAAAGTTATAATTTCCCAATATAACCTTTCAGATATTTTCATATCTGATCAATAGTCTTCTGATTAATGATTTATTTATTTTACACAACTTGGGAAGTTAGTCTCATTCCAAATGTCGTAAATTGTTGGTTATCTGTTATACATTGCCAGGTCGCAATTGTAAATGAGAACTTGTTCTCAACTTGCCTACCTGGTTAAATAAAGGTGAAATAAATACATCAATTGTCTTAAATCATTTATTTATTACTAACTAAGTAATTCACAGGAATGCATAAACAAACAGTAAATATGGTCACATGAAATGATAGAATGTGCCCTAGTGGGCTGAACCGGCATGGCAGCTTGTTAGACAAAGGGGCAATGGGAGGGTTGACTAAGAAGTCCCTACAGAGTTAATTATAACAATTAAAATGCTAATCCCTTACACATGAACGCTCACTCATTCGGGAACAATTGCAATCAATATATATATTTACGCTCAGTGTGTCGTCTTGATCGCTGGTGAAAAGTTCATTTCTTTTGTAGGATTGTCCGTCTCTCTCGGTTGTGGTTAGAGGGGATGGTTCAGAGTGACATTCGTTATAGAATTGATGTTTTGGTGGTTGTCGTTCTTCGCATTCAATGATGCCGAATTCCTAGCTGCAGACTAGTAATCAATATCAAAGACTTGTTCTTATTCTGTCGGTATCGATAGTCTAAGAGTTTAACCACGTGGTATGGTTAAAATATTCAGCAATGGTCTGCAACTTTTAGTCCCCCTCCTAATGGAGAAAAACATGGTCTACTGATAATTTCTCAAAGTGGGGTTTTATTCAGAATGGCAGAAGAGGGCTGTCTCAGGATGTCTGGCCCTAACTGGGCTCAGGGGTAGTCCTCTGATTTAGTTCAAATCAAAGGGGAATTGTATTTTTCTTCATTAAACAGTCCACAATCATATTACACCATTATTCAAACAGTATCATCCTCATTCATCTTATATAACAATTAGATGTAAACCTCATATTATATAAACAGCGGTATGGTAATGTGGCCACACCGTCTCCCATGAGCTTCCCAAGTTGTGGCAAACGCACCAGTTCGTAGCTGGATTCTTAACCGATCTTTTACACTATCTCTGGAACATGAAATTTGTTCGTACCTCACGTTCTGTGAGGTGGAAGGATTTCCTTTGTCTCCATGAAAACGACTCTCTATAACTGTGTGTCCATGAGGCAGGGTCTTCCTTAGGAATTTACGACCTCACTCTGCCCACAGCAGTCTGGTTGTAGAAGCAGAGAGCGGGGGATGGTGCTCGCTGTACTCAAAGAGTAAACAGGGACCACTGGATGCATATGAAACAGCTGCATCCTGTAATAGAAAGCAGACATGCATCTGACTGTCACCAACTGATATCTGTTTTTCAGATGAAATAGGAGCAGATCACTGATGGATTACTCATTGACTCTACTCCATTCTCTTTTGACTCTTCGTTAACATTAGTTGTGAGTCTCAAGTAGAGGTCGACCGATTATGATTTTTCAACGCCGATACCGATTATTGGAGGACAAAAAAAGCAGATACGGATTTAATTGGCTGATTTTTTAAATGTATTTGTAATAGTGACAATTACAACACTACTGAATGAACACTTATTTTAACTTAATATAATACATCAATCAAATCAATTTAGCCTCAAATAAATAATGAAATATGTTCAATTTGGTTTAAATAATGCAAAAACAAAGTGTTGGAGAAGAAAGTAAAAGTGCAATATGTGCCATGTAAGAAAGTTAACGTTTAAGTTCCTTGCTCAGAACATGAGAACATATGAAAAATTCTGGCAAAGTGTTGGAGAAGAAAGTAAAAGTGCAATATGTGCCATGTAAGAAAGTTAACGTTTAAGTTCCTTGCTCAGAACATGAGAACATATGAAAGCTGGTGGTTCCTTTTAACATGAGTCTTCAATATTCCCAGGTAAGAAGTTTTAGGTTGTAGTTATTATAGGAATTATAGGACTATTTCTCTCTATACCATTTGTATTTCATATACCTTTGACTATTGGTTGTTCTTATAGGCACTTTAGTATTGCCAGTGTAACAGTATAGCTTCCGTCCCTCTCCTCGCCCCTACCTGGGCTTGAACCAGGAACACATCGACAACAGCCACCCTCGAAGCAGCGTTAAGGGGAACAACTACTCCAAGTCTCAGAGCGAGTGACGTTTGAAACGCTATTAGCGCGCACCCCGCTAACTAGCTAGCCATTTCACATTGGTTACACCAGCCTAATCTCGGGAGTTGATAGGCTTGAATTCATAAACACCAGAGCTGCTGGCAAAACGCACGAAAGTGCTGTTTGAATGAATGCTTACGAGCCTGCTGGTGCCTACCATCGCTCAGTCAGAGTGCTCTATCAAATCATAGACTTAATTACGTATAACATAATAACACACAGAAATACGAGCCTTAGGTCATTAATATGGTCGAATCCAGAAACTATCATCTCGAAAACAAAACATTTATTCTTTCAGTGAAATACGGAACTGTTCCGTATTTTATCTAACGGGTGGCATCCAACAGTCTAAATATTCCTGTTACATTGCACTACCTTCAATGTTATGTCATTGATTACGTAAATTACGTAAAATTCTGGCAAATTACGTATAATTCTGGCAAATTAGTTCGCAATGAGCCAGGCGGCCCAAACTGTTGCATATACCCTGACTCTGCGTGCAATGAACGCTAGAGAAGTGACACAATTTCACCTAGTTAATATTGCCTGCTAACCTAGATTACTTTTAGCTAAATATGCAGGTTTAAAAATATATACTTCTGTGTATTGATTTTAAGAAAGGCATTGATGTTTATGGTTAGGTACACGTTGGAGCAACGACAGTCCTTTTTCGCGAATGCGCAGGAAACACTAGATAAACTAATATCATCAACCATGTGTAGTTAAAACTAGTGATTATGATTAAGTGATTGTTTTTTATATGATAAGTTTAATGCTAGCTAGCAACTTACCTTGGCTTCTTACTGCATTCATGTAACAGGCAGGCTCCTCGTGAGGCAGGTGGTTAGAGCATTGGACTAGTTAACTGTAAGGTTGCAAGATTGAATCCCTTAGCTGACAAGGTAAAAATCTGTCGTTCTGCCCCTGAACAAGGCAGTTAGCTCACCGTTCCAAGGCCGTCATTGAAACTAAGAATGTGTTCTTAACTGACTTGCCTAGTTAAATAAAGATTAAATAAAGGTGTAACAAACAAAAGAATCTGCAAAATCGGCGTCCAAAATGACCGATTTCTGATTGTTATGAAAACCTGAAATCGGCCCTAATTAATCGGCCATTCCGATTAATCGGTCGACCTCTAGTCTCAAGTGTTGGTAAGATAAATTAGACCCCTCCCAGGTCCCAGACCTGTGCTCCTTCCTGATTACATTAGCCAACCATCTCACCCAAAATGCACTAATTGCTCTGCTTTTGTTGTGCATGAAGATTAATTAACATGGTTTCCCGGGGCAACAGTAGGGATGGCGACAGTCCAGGCAGAGATGCAGAGAGAGAAGAGGTATCTCAGGGCTAGTCATTTGTTCATTAATTTATTTCCATCCAAAAGTGATATTGGAATAAATGCATTCAAGCCAAACCTCCCGTGGCTGTTCTACAAGGAGAGATGATTCCAGAGTTGGGGATTGGGGGAAATGCTTCCTGCTGCTTGTCAGATTTGGCACAATAATCAAGGTCAGAGTCAAGGAACTGGTGTTCAGCCATAATTATCTGGCATTAAATCGTGTTGCTCTGTTCAGACACAACTGAAGTCTTTGTTTCTCAGACAAAATGGTAAGCCAGTCGTAAGAAAGGTTGTTCGCTATATATAGATATATTTTTGTTGGAATTCGACTCTATCTTTCAACACTGTAAATCAAAAGCCTAGGTGCATTTTTCAAATTTGAAACCAGCTGGCATTGGTGCTGACTTCTAATTAACAGTCAAATGATGGACCTTTTGTTTGCAGTACATGTTTGCTTCAAATACAGCGCCAATTTTCTGCTGTCAATCTGTGAAATATTACCCAATCTGCTATCTGAAAAATGAGGGAGGCATATATTTTCTGTTATTCTTATTGGCTTGTATAACATGAATCATATCATAGCTACAGTAATCCACATCATTCAACCTCAGAACGAGGATACACTAGCTTGTATGTTTCATTCCTGCTTTTTCAGCTCTCCCCTGGAGGTGATCTGTAGTGCCTTCTCTTAGCCGTGCCTCTAGCAACTCTTTCTCCAAGGTTGTGAAAATGAATTCCTTTCAAAGGCAAAGTGTCTGGGCCTAGGACTAGGTAATTGGGTTGTGTTACTCCACTATTTCTTTAGACTGGATATTGGAAGGAAAACAAATGTTTTCACTGCCTTTAGAGAAATTATAGAATTGTCGTTAGGCTTGAGGGCACTCTCAATAGTTTTGCTGAGATGGTGGTTTATAGGAATAGATTTGACTTTATTACTCACTAATCCACTGCTATCAGATTGTAAGGCATCTGGGAGAATGAACAATTGTTTGGAATTGTGTCAAGAAAAGAGCTTTGAATAATTCAGTTGGTGTAGTTGTGGGGTCCCTGCTTGGCTGCTGGTACTGGTGGTAGTTTGGGGGGGGGGGGGGGCATGTGGCCCTGACAGCTGGTAAGACCGGGATTAGGGGTGGGGGACACCTGGAGTCAGGGAGGGGCCAGACTCTCAACAGGACACCCACTACTGCTGCTGCAGATCAGGGAGGGGCCAGACTCAACAGAACACCCACTACTGCTGCTGCAGATCAGGGAGGGGCCAGACTCAACAGAACACCCACTACTGCTGCTGCAGATCAGGGAGGGGCCAGACTCAACAGAACACCCACAACTGCTGCTGCAGATCAGGGAGGGGCCAGACTCTCAACAGAACACCCACTATTGCTGCTGCAGAACGGGGAAGGTGGCTATAGACCCAGACATACACACTTCATATTGGCATAGACTATGCTCTGTAAATACTGTACATACTGTACTGTGGTCAGGATCATACATGTAGACTGTGTAGACACATTTAAATGAACACACAGTACCAGTCAAACGTTTGCACACCTACTCATTCCAGGGTTTTTCTTTATTTTCACTATTTTCTACAAGACATCAAAACTATGAAATAACACATATGGAATCATGTGGTAACCAAATAATATATATTTTATATTATATGGAGTGCTGCAACAGATGACTTGGCCTCCATAATCATGAGACCTCAACCCAATTGAGATAGTTTGGGATGAGTTGGACCGCAGAGGGAAGGAAAAGCAGTCAACAAGTGCTCAGCATATGTGGGAACTCCTTCAAGACTGTTGGAAAAGCATTCCAGGTGAAGCTGGTTGAGAGAATGCCACCCGTGTGCAAAGCTGTCATCAAGGCAAAGGGTGGCTACTTTGAAGAATCTCAAATCTAAAATATATTTTGATTTGTTTAACACTTTTTTGGTTACTACATAATTCCGTATGTGTTATTTTGTAGTTTTGATGTCTTCACTATTATTCTACAATGTAGAAAATAGTAAAAAATTAAGAAAAACCCTTGAGTAGGTGTCCACGGGTGAGTAGGTGTCCACATTTTTCACTTGTACTGTATATGTAGACAAAACAGGGATGAATAATAAAACATCTTGAAAGTGTCCTGTGTCATCCCACCACTGGATCCTGTTGCTAGGCGACACTAGAGCCCCATATATACCTGGTTCTAACATGCATCCTTTGTCCTGATCTTGTCCTCATTCCGATTATGCCCACATTTTCAGACAGATCGTGATCTGATCTTCCGACCACCTCCAGAGGTTGTCAGGCACTTATTGTGTCTGGATATCTTACAAGTGTACACTGATCGGGACAGTGAAACTATTTAAATCATGATTATCCTCCTTCTAAAATCATTGACAGGTACCGCCATTGACTTATGGCATCAATATGTGTCTTAAAATAACAAATAAATATTATTTTGAAAGAATAACTGTCAAATAATTAGCATACAGGGAGGGACCAGGAAATCTGGTCACAATGCAGACACAGTGTACAGATATGAGACACATTTTAATACCATGTGTAGACGCACATCTGAAAATGTGGGCACATTCAGAATATGGATAAAATCAGGGCAAAGGATGCATGTTAGCGCCAGGTATAAATGAGGCTTAGATGACTACGTGGCTTGACCTTTTCACACAGAGACATGATGCTCATCTTATTTAATATTGCCCAATCTTGACAGTCATGGCTGTGAGGGACTGTGACATTACACATTTCAGCCTCCGGTACGCTGCCTACACAGATGTCTGCTTCAGCATGTCTGGAAATATAAGACAGTTCTCAGAAAAGAAGGTAGGTTTACAAAAGAAAAATGGATCTCTTGTAATGGACACGTATTTTATCTGACTCGTGGTATTTAGTTTACTGACACAAGAACACGCCAGTCGATCAGAATATATCATGAGTACCAGTAATTGCTGTCTGTCTAGACAGAAAAAGACTTTGAAGTCAGATTTTGCAGTTAATTGTTTTTGCAGAGTTACAACACTTTGTCTTTGTAGGGAAGTACAGACATCTGCCTCTTGTAGCATTTGTCCCTAGAGGTGTAAAGATGATAGTGCATTCATGCTTTTGTGTTATACCCTGACAGATTCTGTCAGATTTGAAATGTTGCCTCTAGTGTGTGTTTTCCAGATTCTCAGACTCCCCTTTATTTTCAAAAACACTCACGACAAATATCCTCAAGGACACATTGAGTTTCCATTTGTTTGATCAAGTCCATATAGAACCTGTAGATGCAGTAGGCCACCTGGGACCACATGGCTGTGAGGAAGACTGAAGAGGAAAGCAAACTAGCATCCCCACCCCCTTCCAGTGTTGGGAGTGCGGTGCAGATGAGAGCAGGAGGGTGGAGAGTGTGAGCTCTCTCACTTCCTCAACTTACTCCTGATTTATGGAAATCGCAGCGCAAACACCCTGTGAGCGGTTGCTGATAAGGCTTCCTTTTGAATATGTCAGCTTCTCCTTGGCACCCCTGAGAGCCCGAGTACAGGACTAATCATTCTCCTGCTGTCAACGTTTAACAGGGAGGGGATTAGAGAAGGGAACTGCTCTGGCTCTGTCTGCCTGGGCAGCCTCCCTCCCTCACCATCCCTCTGCCTTGGTCTCGGCCTCTGCCCCAGCCTCTCTAACTAGCCTCATGCTCCTCTCAAGGGCCCAGTCAGTCACACTGCATAAAGGCTACAGTCAACAGACACATTGTCTTTTCCTTTTGAAGAGGGCTTTAGTTTTGGCTCAGACAAGCGTTGGTGCCTAGTGGAAGACTTGCTGTCTCCGTTTGGCTGGATTGGGCTTTTTGTTGAAAGGTCATTGGTTTCTGTTTAGAAACTACAGGGATGTAGATCATGTAGAATGAGAGACCTAGTCTTATCCCATTGCATTGTTCTTTTCCTCTTTGGCTGGCTTCATACTGTAGATTCAGTAACCGAAGACAACAGAGAGGAGAATGCAGTGTGTCTCGCCTGCAGTCTAATTGTTTCATTAATATTAAATAAGATAAAACATGTTGCTTGCTTGGTTACATGATTAGCTTGCAAGATCCTTCCAGTCATTGTGATTGTAGGGGGTATTGATCCACAGAGCAGTGCCATATTTATGTATGATTGCTTAATCAGGTGGTTATCTCTGTTTGACAGATCTGTGTTCTGATTGACAGGTCAGTGTGGCAGTAGCTGTGGAGGATTAGCTCCATGTTGACCTATCAGACTCGCAGGGGAAACAGCCAGGGGCCAGGATGGAATAACTCTAGTTCTAGTGCCATTATCACTGTTACAGATGTAGGATCTTAATTTGAGCCCGTTTGCAGTTGTGCTTTCACCTGTGTGTAGAAGCTGCTACCGGGCTCCATATAGAGAAGCATACCACACACAACAGTGCTCCAGAGCCTAACACACTATCACCTGATCTGTGATACTAGATTAGTTCTCATTTCTAACACCCCTTGCAGTATCTCCATGTTTCCAAAGACAGTTCCATACAGTATAACAATAGACCTAATAGAGCTGGTGTGTGTCAGCCACTATGGGCACTGTCTCAGGATGCACTTGGATAGGATTAACCAAAAAAACAATTTTATCCCCAGCATGATAATGAGAGCCTATGTTTGGATTACACACATTTTCCGGGCCCACAAGTCATTCTCACAGCCAATCTGCATGTTCGGATGTAAATGCACATCTTAATTAGTGGCCCACCCTAGCCCCCCGCCCCATGTGCCTTCACCCCACCCTACCCCTCACAGAGGCAGGGCCAGGGAGAGGGGGTAGAGGGGTTCAGAGCAGGGAGCTGTACCCAGGAGAGAGGCACCGTGCTGGGATTAGCTCTAATGGGATTACACTAGTACGGCCATTTTAGCCAGGCCTGGAAGGGAGCAGGTATATTGGGATGACATCATATCCTCTTCTGGCTGCTGCTGGCTGACACTGCATTCTGTCGATCTGGTTTTTTGGGGGGGGCAGAGAGTTGAGTATATGTTAAAAAAAAAATAATAATAATAACATTTGACCCAGTGAATCCTCCTAAGTGTTATTTCAGTGGGCCAGTTGTCTCTCAGACTGAAGGAGATGCACTGCAGCAATGTGAAGGAGTCCAGGAGATGTCCAGGAGATGAGCTGCTGAATTCTGGGAAGCTCTCCAGTAGTAACTGTCGCATGTTGTGTAACCTTGACTGCTGTAGTGGACATAGATGACGGAGATTAACTGCACAGTGTGGAGTCTGTGTTTCCGTGGTTACCCTGCTCATTGATTTCACTCGTTCTGCTTTTGTTTTATGAGCGCTAGTGGTCTTACAGCTCCAATGGCTTTCTAGATGAAGTGTACATGTAATTATGGTAATGTAAAGCCTGTAGATGGGAGTTGTCTCCCTCCAATCACTCAGAACACACACACACACACACACACACACACACACACACACACACACACACACACACACACACACACACACACACAGAGCTAGGCTGAGCTGCTGTATAACTCCTCCACTGTGTTCAATAGTATCAAGGCTAAAGGATGAACCATTAACACTGGAACTGCCTGGCCTTTCAGCCTATCAGTACTCGCTAGAGAACATTGCCGGGCGTCACCTTTCGCATATGCATATCAACCTGACAATGTAGAAACAAACAAGATGATGATAATATAACCAGCCAGGTCACAGGTGACATTTTTTCCATATTCCTAAACAAACGCATCAGTGCATGAACAATTGTAAAGGATGAATTGCCACAAATATTTATGGAAATATATTCATGACAAGATATAAAAAACATAATTTGTTGATTGTATTGGACACGGATTACCAGGACGTGTACTGCGAGCATGCACTGACCAGCTGGCAAGGGTCTTCACTGACATTTTCAACCTCTCCCTGTCCGAGTCTGTAATATCAACATGTTTTAAGCAGACCACCATAGTCTGTGTGCTCAAGAACACTAAGGTAACCTGCCTAAATGACTACCGACCCATAGCACTCACGTCTGTAGCCATGACATGATTTGAAAGGCCGGTCATGGCTCACATCAACACCATCATCCCAGAAACCCTAGACCCACTCCAATTTGCGTACCGCCCCAACAGATCCACAGATGTTGCAATCTCCATTGCAGTCCATACTGCCCTTTCCACCTGGACAAAAGGAACACCTATGTGAGAATGCTATTCATTGACTACAGCTCGGTGTTTAACACCAACACTCAAAGCTCATCAATAAGCTAGGGACCCTGGGACTAAACACCTCACTCTGCAACTGGATCCTGGACTTCCTGACGGGCCAACCCCAGGTGGTAAGGGTAGGTAACAACACATCCGCCACGCTGATCCTCAACACGGGGGCCCCTCAGGGGTGCATGCTCAGTCCCCTCCTATACTCCCTGTTCACTCATGACTGCATGGCCAAACACGACTCCAATACCATTCAATTTGCCTATGACACAACAGTGGTAGACCTGATCACCGAGAACGATGAGACAGCCTATAGGGAGGTCAGAGACCTGGCCGTGTGGTGCCAGGACAACCTCTCCCTCAACGTGATCAAGACAAAGGAGATGATTGTGGATTACAGGAAAAAGAGGACCGAGTCCGCCCCCATTCTCATTGATGGGGCTGCAGTGGAGCAGGTTGAGCGCTTCAAGTTCCTTGGTGTCCACATCACCAACAAGCTAACATGGTCCAAGCACACCAAGACAGTCGTGAAGAGGGCACAACAAAACCTATTCCCCCTCAGGAGACTGAAAAGATTTGGCATGGGTCCTCAGATCCTCAAAAGGTTCTACAGCTGCACCATCGAGAGCATCCTGACGGGTTGCATCACTGCCTGGTATGGCAACTGCTCGGCCTCCGACCTCAAGGCACTACACAGGGTAGTGCGAACGGTCCAGTACATCACTGGGGCCAAGCTTCCTACCATCCAGGACCTCTATACCAGGCGGTGTCAGAGGAAGGCCCTAAAAATTGCCAAAGACTCCAGCCACCCTAGTCATAGACTGTTCTCTCTGCTACCGCATGACAAACGGTACCGGAGCGCCAAGTCTAGGTCCAGAGGCTTCTAAACAGCTTCTACCCCTGAGCCATAATACTCCTGAACATCTAGTCAAATGGCTACCCAGACTATTTGCAGTGCCACCCCCTACCCCCTCTTTACACCACTGCTGCTCTCTGTTGTCATCTATGCGTAGTCACTTTAATAACTCTACCTACATGTACATACTACCTCAAACAACCGGTGCCCCCACACATTGACTCTGTATCGGTACCCCCCCTGTATATAGTCTCGCTATTGTTATTTCACTGCTGCTCTTTAATTACTTGTTACTTTTATCTCTTATTCGTATGTTTTTTAAACAGCCGTGTTGGCTCGTAAGTAAGCTTTCACTGTAAGGTGTGACACCTGTTGTATTCGGCGCATGTAACTAATCAAATTTGATTTGTATTGTGCCCTTATACACTTCCCTTTACGCATGAATCAATCTCTTTAAGCTTTGGGTCCACAGTCAGCACACAGCTTCGTGTGCAGCTGTTGCAGGTGTCGTATAATCTCTCTGAAGCGGTTGTGTGGCATGGTCTCGCGGAAAAAGTCCATCTCATACCTATGAGACCAAAATGACTCCACATCCATGCTCTTTCTGCCGTGTGCCCCACGGACATAAAAGAGTGAAATAAATATTTTGACTTCATCCTTAGACATGTCCCATGTAATGTTTATTTTTCTGTTTACAAAGTCAACAGTACAATCTCTGATGTGCTGCAACATCTGCATGTCACAAACTCATCTCTCTTTTCTACCCAAACCGTGGCATCCATCCCAGACTCCTGTTGCACCGTGGCATCCATCCCGGACTCCGGTCGCACCGTGCCATCCCTCCCAGAGTCCTGTCTCACTGTGGCAGTTGGGATCACTGTTGGCTCTGTTCTGGTTTTTCTGCAGCGAGGCTCAGGCATCAGAGGCGGAGGCTCGAAATCAACATCAGAATCAGATGAAGACTCTTCATCAGCAGGCTCAATATCCAATCCTCCATCTGACTCCAACTCAGTGCATCCAGTCTTTTGGTTGGGCTTGCCTTTGTGAACTACACACATTGTATGTTGTATTCAGTGTCTGATTTGACTCTCCCAGTGGAAGATGCACCATTATCAGATTCTAACATTGACAACAGAATAGCATATTTTAATATGTTACTAGTTTTTGAGTAGTAGCCAGAGCAATGCTGCCGCACGAGTGGTCATGTGGCGAATGCATGGACAGCATGGATATTCTGACATATTCTGACATTATTCTGACATTTGGAAATAGAGCTGCACCTCTTGAATTCTGAGAGCTATTTGACAAATGTGTCATAGAAACTGCAGAATATGCTCTTTCTGATACTATATAGAAATCAAAATGTTTTACCTGCATGTGACTCTGGAAGATATGATAAAAGTGATGCTCCTTTCCCTGCATCTGTCAATTACAAGATGCTCCCATCGCTTCATGTATTGTACAGTTTGACAACTGATAGTCCTAATATTATCACCCTTCAGATTATTGTGAATTTAATCATGCCTATAGGCTAACGTTTATTATGTGTGATATGAGTTTGGGTGTAGTTTAGGTGTAGTTTCAATGGGCCGGCTGTGCAGGCTGACTGGCATTGTTTTGTTCCCCGCTCATCAACTTGGATGGAGTCAAGGAAATGTTTTGCATTATTCTAAAGGCCTACTGCAACACGCAACATGTTTTCGTTCCCCTGACAATAAATTAGATTAGTAATAGAGTTACCGTAAATCAAATAAAAAGTCCTGTCACAGCTTTTTTTTATTTTATTTTTTTAACAAAGAAAACGAGAATGGTATCAACTCGCAAGGCACACAGTCAAATGAATAACATGAGGGCCAATGCCGAGAAATAGATATTACAAACTCTTCATTACACTAGTGTTGTTCTAAATGAAATCAACCTCTTCAAACTCATCATTCAGTTAGGCCTAACTTAAATTTGATTGTGAAGTAACTTCCACAATTATCGCCCAATCGATCCACTTGTCATTAATTCAGTGGGCTGGCATCGTTTGCTTCGCTGGATAGACTCAAGCAAATGTTTAGCATTATTCTAAAGGCCTTACTGCATTATTCTAAAGGCCTACTGCATTATTCTAAAGGCCTACTGCATTATTCTAAAGGCCTACTGCATTATTCTAAAGGCCTACTGCATTATTCTAAAGGCCTACTGCATTATTCTAAAGGCCTACTGCATTATTCTAAAGGCCTACTGCATTATTCTAAAGGCCGACTGCATTATTCTAAAGGCCTACTGCATTATTCTAAAGGCCTACTGCATTATTCTAAAGGCCTACTGCATTATTCTAAAGGCCTACTGCATTATTCTAAAGGCCGACTGCATTATTCTAAAGGCCTACTGCATTATTCTAAAGGCCTACTGCATTATTCTAAAGGCCGACTGCATTATTCTAAAGGCCGACTGCATTATTCTAAAGGCCTACTGCATTATTCTAAAGGCCGACTGCATTATTCTAAAGGCCGACTGCATTATTCTAAAGGCCGACTGCATTATTCTAAAGGCCTACTGCATTATTCTAAAGGCCGACTGCATTATTCTAAAGGCCTACTGCATTATTCTAAAGGCCTACTGCATTATTCTAAAGGCCTACTGCATTATTCTAAAGGCCTACTGCATTATTCTAAAGGCCTACTGCATTATTCTAAAGGCCTACTGCATTATTCTAAAGGCCGACTGCATTATTCTAAAGGCCTACTGCATTATTCTAAAGGCCTACTGCATTATTCTAAAGGCCGACTGCATTATTCTAAAGGCCTACTGCATTATTCTAAAGGCCTACTGCATTATTCTAAAGGCCTACTGCATTATTCTAAAGGCCGACTGCATTATTCTAAAGGCCTACTGCATTATTCTAAAGGCCTACTGCATTATTCTAAAGGCCTACTGCATTATTCTAAAGGCCGACTGCAACACGTAGCATGTTTTTGCTTCCCTTACAATAAATTTGATTAGAAAAATAGTTATAGTAAATAAAACATTCCCAAAACAGCTTATTTTTACAAAGTAAAGTGTAAAAGAGAATGGCATCAACCCGCAAGGCTGTTGAGAAATAATGATTTCACAAACTGTCTTTCTAAATTCACCCTCCTTATCATTTTTAGGCCTATTTTTTTAAATTAAATTGTATAGTAAGGTGCACAATTATCGGCCATTCATCTATTTGTCATTCACTCAGTGAGGAAAGCGAGACGCATTAGCGTCTGGCTGGGTACCAACGTCCTACAGCACATTTCTTGGCGGGTTAAGTTTGGAATAAGTGTGGAGAAAAAAAACAGTTTCGGCTATATTTTTTTTTTTTTTTTTCCAAGATGGCATAGCAGTTCAGACGTCTTTTGTCCTCGTCTTGTCGTGTCGTGTATATATATATATTTACAACTTTTTTTTCACATACATTTTATTTTTATTTTCCATCAACTCATCTTCAATACACTCTCCTGCAACCTGCCTCACCAATTGATATGTATAAATACGTATTATTTACCTCAAATCTGCAATCAAATCTGCAATCCTCCAAGAAGCTAGCCAGAAGCTAGTTAGCTTCTTTACTGGCAACTCGTTCGTATTCAGCTAACCACGGTTTGTGGTCATTAGCTATCCTTTAACTCGAAAATCTATCGCCAGTTTTGTACGCGCAGCAGCGGCTCGGAACGGAACATACCGGACCGATTTTTTTCTCTCCATGTCCCTGGATTTCAACTGCTCTCTGGACATTCACTCCCGGATCTCACAGCTAGCTGGCTGCTATCCGTGTGTCTATCTGCTTTTGTCGATTCCGGAGCAAACATCAATTACTCCGGAGCTAGCGAGCTCCGTCAACCACTCCTGAGCTCCGTCAATCACTCCTGGGCTGCAGTCACCTATCCGGACCCGTTTTACTGCCTACACGGAGCCCCTCCGGGCCCTCACAACTGGACTGCCGACGTTATCTACCCGAAGGAGATCCGGCTGGCTCCTCCGTCGCGACGTTACCTGAATGCCCATCTGCGGCCTGCTAACCGTTAGCTGTCTTACCGGATGCTCTCAGAATAGACAATCGGACAATTTATTTATTTTTATTATTAACATGTTTCTTCTTGGGCCTCTATAACTATATCTATTGTTTTTATTTTTTGTTGTTGTGTGATTTGGACTAATCCCCTCTACAACACGGAACTCCACTAATCTACTGACGGAACGCAAGAGGTGGCTAACAACAGACCTCCATCCTATGCTAGCTTGCTACCGATGTCCTGGCTAGCTGTCTAAATCGCCGTGACCCCCAAACCAACCTCTCCACTCCCTGGACCCTTTTGATCACTCGACTAAGGATGCCTCTCCTTAATGTCAATATGTCTTGTCCATTGCTGTTCTGGTTAGTGTTTATTGGCTTATTTCACTGCAGAGCCTCTAGTCCTGCTCACTATACCTTATCCAACTTATTATTTCCACCACCCACACATGCAATGACATCTCCTGGTTTCAATGATGTTTCTAGAGACAATATCTCTCTCTTCATCACTCAATACCTAGGTTTACCTCCACTGTACTCACATCCTACCATACCTTTGTCTGTACATTATACCTTGATGCTATTTTATCGCCCCCAGAAACCTCCTTTACTCTCTGTTCCAGACGTTCTAGACGACCAATTCTTATTGCTTTTAGCCGTACCCTTATTCTTCTCCTCCTATGTTCCTCTGGCGATGTAGAGGTGAATCCAGGCCCTGCAGTGCCTAGCTCCACTCCTATTCCCCAGGCGCTCTCTTTTGATGACTTCTGTAACCGTAATAGCCTTGGTTTCATGCATGTTAACATCAGAAGCCTCCTCCCTAAGTTTGTTCTTTTCACTGCTTTAGCACACTCTGCCAACCCGGATGTTCTAGCTGTGTCTGAATCCTGGCTTAGGAAGACCACCAAAAATTCAGAAATTTTAATTCCAAACTACAACATTTTCAGACAAGATAGAACTGCTAAAGGGGGCGGTGTTGCAATCTACTGCAAAGATAGCCTGCAGAGTTCTGTCCTACTATCCAGGTCTGTACCCAAACAATTTGAACTTCTACTTTTAAAAATCCACCTCTCTAAAAACAAGTCTCTCACCGTTGCCGCCTGCTATAGACCACCCTCTGCTCCCAGCTGTGCTCTGGACACCATATGTGAACTGATTGCCCCCATCTATCTTCAGAGCTCGTGCTGCTAGGCGACCTAAACTGGAACATGCTTAACACCCCAGCCATCCTACAATCTAAACTTGATGCCCTCAATCTCACACAAATTATCAATGAACCTACCAGGTACCCCCAAAGCCTTAAACACGGGCACCCTCATAGATATCATCCTAACCAACTTCCCCTCTAAATACACCTCTGCTGTCTTCAACCAAGATCTCAGCGATCACTGCCTCATTGCCTGCATCCGTAATGGGTCAGCGGTCAAACGACCTCCACTCATCACTGTAAAACGCTCCCTGAAACACTTCAGCGAGCAGGCCTTTCTAATCGACCTGGCCGGGGTGTCCTGGAAGGATATTGATCTCATCCCGTCAGTAGAGGATGCCTGGATATTTTTTAAAAATGCCTTCCTAACAATCTTAAATAAACATGCCCCATTCAAGAAAATTAGAACCAGGAACAGATATAGCCCTTGGTTCTCCCCAGACCTGACTGCCCTTAACCAACACAAAAACATCCTATGGCGTTCTGCATTAGCATCGAACAGCCCCCGTGTTATGCAGCTGTTCAGGGAAGCTAGAAACCGTTATACACAGGCAGTTAGAAAAGCCAAGGCTAGCTTTTTCAAGCAGAAATTTGCTTCCTGCAACACTAACTCTAAAAGTTCTGGGACACTGTAAAGTCCATGGAGAATAAGAACACCTCCTCCCAGCTGCCCACTGCACTGAAGATAGGAAACACTGTCACCACTGATAAATCCACCATAATTGAGAATTTCAATAAGCATTTTTCTACGGCTGGCCATGCTTTCCACCTGGCAACTCCTACCCCGGTCAACAGCACTGCACCCCCAACAGCAACTCGCCCAAGCCTTCCCCATTTCTCCTTCTCCCAAATCCATTCAGCTGAAGTTCTGAAAGAGCTGAAAAATCTGGACCCCTACAAATCAGCCGGGCTAGACAATCTGGACCCTTTCTTTCTAAAATTATCTGCCGAAATTGTTGCCACCCCTATTACTAGCCTGTTCAACCTCTCTTTCTTGTCATCTGAGATTCCCAAAGATTGGAAAGCAGCTGCGGTCATCCCCTCTTCAAAGGGGGGACACTCTTGACCCAAACTGCTACAGACCTATATCTATCCTACCATGCCTTTCTAAGGTCTTGAAAGCCAAGTCAACAAACAGATTACCGACCATTTGAATCTCACCATACCTTCTCTGCTATGCAATCTGGTTTCAGAGCTGGTCATGGGTGCACCTCAGCCACGCTCAAGGTCCTAAACGATATCTTAACCGCCATCGATAAGAAACATTACTGTGCAGCCGTATTCATTGATCTGGCCAAGGCTTTGACTCTGTCAACCACCACATCCTTATCGGCAGACTCGACAGCCTTGGTTTCTCAAATGATTGCCTCGCCTGGTTCACCAACTACTTCTCTGATAGAGTTCAGTGTGTCAAATCGGAGGGTCTGCTGTCCGGACCTCTGGCAGTCTCTATGGGGGTGCCACAGGGTTCAATTCTTGGACCGACTCTCTTCTCTGTATACATCAATGATGTTGCTCTTGCTGCTGGTGAGTCTCTGATCCACCTCTACGCAGACGACACCATTCTGTATACTTCCGGCCCTTCTTTGGACACTGTGTTAACAACCCTCCAGGCAAGCTTCAATGCCATACAACTCTCCTTCCGTGGCCTCCAATTGCTCTTAAATACAAGTAAAACTAAATGCATGCTCTTCAACCGATCGCTACCTGCACCTACCCGCCTGTCCAACATCACTACTCTGACGGCTCTGACTTAGAATACGTGGACAACTACAAATACTTAGGTGTCTGGTTAGACTGTAAACTCTCCTTCCAGACCCATATCAAACATCTCCAATCCAAAGTTAAATCTAGAATTGGCTTCCTATTTGCAACAAAGCATCCTTCACTCATGCTGCCAAACATACCCTTGTAAAATTGACCATCCTACCAATCCTCGACTTTGGCGATGTCATTTACAAAATAGCCTCCAATACCCTACTCAACAAATTGGATGCAGTCTATCACAGTGCTATCCGTTTTGTCACCAAAGCCCCATATACTACCCACCATTGCGACCTGTACGCTCTCGTTGGCTGGCCCTCGCTTCATACTCGTCGCCAAACCCACTGGCTCCATGTCATCTACAAGACCCTGCTAGGTAAAGTCCCCCTTATCTCAGCTCGCTGGTCACCATAGCATCTCCCACCTGTAGCACACGCTCCAGCAGGTATATCTCTCTAGTCACCCCCAAAACCAATTCTTTCTTTGGCCGCCTCTCCTTCCAGTTCTCTGCTGCCAATGACTGGAACGAACTACAAAAATCTCTTAAATTGGAAACACTTATCTCCCTCACTAGCTTTAAACACCAACTGTCAGAGCATCTTACAGATTACTGCACCTGTACATAGCCCACCTATAATTTAGCCCAAACAACTACCTCTTTCCTAACTGTATTTAATTTATTTATTTATTTTGCTCCTTTGCACCCCATTATTTTTATTTCTACTTTGCACATTCTTCCATTGCAATACTACCATTCCAGTGTTTTACTTGCTATATTGTATTTACTTTGCCACCATGGCCTTTTTTGCCTTTACCTCCCTTCTCACCTAATTTGCTCACATTGTATATAGACTTGTTTTTTTTTACTGTATTATTGACTGTATGTTTGTTTTACTCCATGTGTAACTCTGTGTCGTTGTATGTGTCGAACTGCTTTGCTTTATCTTGGCCAGGTCGCAATTGTAAATGAGAACTTGTTCTCAACTTGCTTACCTGGTTAAATAAAGGTGAAATAAAAAAAAAAAAAATAAATAAAATAAATATAAATACTGTAAAATACAAAGATTTAGGAAAAATCCGGGTCGGAGCAGGACATACACTGTAGCATTTTTTGCGGGAAGATTTTTCAAATGTATTTACTAAATCAAACGTTATTGGTTGTTGGCCTATGGCGGTTCTAGTGTTACGTGCTCATTCTCACAGCCCTCGGAAGTGGAGGTCTTTAGTTACAGTGTTAGCTACTAATCCGAATGCCCTGTCTAATCAGACCAATGGCAGAGTAGTAATAAAGGCCTTGGACCGACAGAAGAGTAAGAGAGGCCTTGGACCGACAGAAGAGTAAGAGAGGCCTTGGACCGACAGAAGGGTAAGAGAGGCCTTGGACCGACAGAAGAGTAAGAGAGGCCTTGGACCGACAGAAGAGTAAGAGAGGCCTTGGACCGACAGAAGAGTACGAGAGGCCTTGTCTGCGATTGCATGAACTCAGACCGGCATTGACCTGTCATCTCACATCAGATGTTTTTGAACTCCTTTTCTTCTTCTTTGAGGCAGTGTAGATCCCCTTTCTGAGTGGTGTGATGATATGTCAGTGATGCTGCTGAGGGGGAGCTGTTGATTGGCCTTGATGTGCTGAAGAGGCAGCTGTTGATTGGCCTTGATGTGCTGAGGGAGCTGTTGATTGGCCTTGATGTGTTCCTCTGTTGAGGCTACAGCACTGTCTTTCCTCTTATTGCATAGTGTCTGGCCTAGTTGGTGGCCTAGACAGTCCCTCCCCTGAGTTCATCTCCAGCTCTCTCTGTGTGTGTGTGTCTACTGTATATATGAATGCTGGTGGCCAGTCTGACAGGCACACCCGCATTGAAGGTCACCCCTCCCCCTTTCCTCCCTGGTCCATGTTTGTGGGAGTCTTCTCTCCCATCCACTCAGATCACATCACCACTGCCTGCTGCCCTGTCAGCCACAGCCTCAACCTACGACTGTGCTCCCAAACCTCCTCTGTCTCACTGTGTGGCAATGTGACTGTTGCCCTGCAAAAATGAAGCTCTAAGCAAAGCCATTTAATATAGATGTAGATGTGCCTCTATCTTCACAGCTGTAAGCATCATATGATATCTGGAGAATGATCTTTCTCAGACCCACTATTCTCCCAGGATTCCTCTTTAATATTCAGTGATAAGTCTAGGCTGAGAGGAGGGTCTATGAACAAATGTCGCTGTATGTTAGGGTATAACTTTATATAGAATTTACTATCAGTGCAACTACAATGTAAGTAAATGCACAGTTGAAATCAAACTGCAATTGTGATGTATTGACTTGAGAAAGGTGACAACTTGAATCGCTCTGGATAAGTACTTTAATGAGAGCAACCAAAGGCATGATTGAAATGACCCATACAGTATTTCCAAACCTCCTCCTCACTGTTCATGTTAATGTTTGGGTAATGCCTTGTGGTGATTAGATATTTGATCTTAGTGTAAGTGTACAGCGTGTCTCTGACCGAACCCTGTCCTCCTTGTGGTTAGTGAGATGTGATGGGCTGGCTGGTCGGTGTAAACTGTGGTATCTGCCTGACTGAGTTGTGATTGGCTGGCTGTCAATTTAAGCTGTGGCGTCTGTCTGGCCGAGGGTTGCGATTGGTTGGTTGGTCCGTGTAAGGTGTGGTGACTGTGGTGCTGGGAGGTGAAAGGAGTTGACAGATGAGGGTTAGTGGCCCAACCTTACCAGCTCGACACAGTTCCTTATGTGAGCTGGTGGAAGCGAGCCCAATCAGGATTAAGCTGGTGTCTACAGGCAACATGTCATGCTCTCTGCTGTCTCGGACCTGATCTGCTCCGACTTCCGTGAATACTCTTTCTCAATGTAATACTTCCTTAGCAAGATGGAGGACAGTACAATACAGCTGACAAAACTGGTTGCAGTGATGTCAAAATGACCTTCTTGCTCACTAGGAAGTCTCCCCTGCCTTTGTCCCCAGGTCCTTCTCCTGTACTGCTCTGACTGTCCATGTCCATTCTGGACCTTTCTAGGCCGTGTTTGTCACAGTGATAGTGCTGTCAGATCAGACAGGCATTTCTATAATCAGGAGCTCTGCAGTCAAATAGCTCTACGTGTCTGTCAGCACAAATCCACACAAAATCAGTGGCTGTCACACTGGATGACATGACAGCTCCTCTTGTCTAAAGCGCATTGGTGTGCTGGGTGGGCTGCCTATAGCATCATACAGCAGTGGCTGCACTCATGTCTGAGCATAAACATTCAGTTGTATTAGGTGATCAAGTAGTGCTTCTCAATGAAGTATGACTGAAAACATGGTTAGATGGGTATATACTTAGACAGACAGCGTGTGGTTTGATTCCCTGGTGGTAATGGTAGTGCAATATGACTGACATTTCTGGAGGGACACGGGATCTCTGGAAAGGCTGACTATCTACGGCTTCATGTGGATCAAACTATTTGATTTCCATTACTGCAGCAACACACTCATTCGTTTTCTATTTAGCCCACATACACACACCACAGTTTCCAAAATGCTTCTCGCTGGCTACGAGTTCCAATGTTTTTCTCCAGAAATGGATGAATTCTCAAAATAACAAGTCTAGGGTCACTGATTGTATTGATGATCTGATTTCATACACGGACATGTTTGGATGCCCTCAAGCCAGTACTCTGGTCACTGACCCGTCATTCTAAAGTAGTGGACTTGATAGATAGTATGAGATATAATTCTAATGTTGACCATCACTGCATAAAGCAATACATGGGAGGCTTATTCTCCATAGACCATTATATTTGACCTACATTTTCTGTATTAGAGGTCGACTGATTATGATTTTTCAATGCCGATACCGATTATTGGAGGACCAAAAAAAGCCAATAGTGATTAATCGGGCAAATTTATTATTATAGTTTTTTTTTATATATATATACAGTGGGGCAAAAAAGTATTTAGTCAGCCACCAATTGTGCAAGTTCTCCCACTTAAAAAGATGAGAGGCCTGTAATTTTCATCATAGGTACACTTCAACTATGACAGACAAAATGAGGGAAAGAAATCCAGAAAATCACATTGTAGGATTTTTTATGAATTTATTTGCAAATTATGGTGGAAAATAAGTATTTGGTCAATAACAAAAGTTTATCTCAATACTTTGTTATATACCCTTTGTTGGCAATGACAGAGGTCAAACGTTTTCTGTAAGTCTTCACAAGGTTTTCACACACTGTTGCTGGTATTTTGGCCCATTCCTCCATGCAGATCTCCTCTAGAGCAGTGATGTTTTGGGGCTGTTGCTGGGCAACACGGAGTTTAAACTCCCTCCAAAGATTTTCTATGGGGTTGAGATCTGAAGACTGGCTAGGCAACTCCAGGACCTCCAGGAAATGCTTCTTACGAAGCCACTCCTTCGTTGCCCGGGCGGTGTGTTAGGGATCATTGTCATGCTGAAAGACCCAGTCATGTTTCCATCTTCAATGCCCTTGCTGATGGAAGGAGGTTTTCACTCAAAATCTCACGATACATGGCCCCATTCATTCTTTCCTTTACACGGATCAGTCGTCCTGGTCCCTTTGCAGAAAAACAGCCCCAAAGCATGATGTTTCCACCCCCATGCTTCACAGTAGGTATGGTGTTCTTTGGATGTAACTCAGCATTCTTTGTCCTCCAAACACGACGAGTTGAGTTTTTACCAAAAAGTTATATTTTGGTTTCATCTAACCATATGACATTCTCCCAATCTTCTTCTGGATCATCCAAATGCTCTCTAGCAAACTTCAGACGGGCCTGGACGTACTGGCTTAAGCAGGGGGACACGTCTGGCACTGCAGTATTTGAGTCCCTGGCGGCGTAGTGTGTTACTGATGGTAGGCTTTGTTACTTTGGTCCCAGCTCTCTGCAGGTCATTCACTACGTCCCCCCGTGTGGTTCTGGGATTTTTGCTCACCGTTCTTGCGATCTTGCATTCCTAATAATTGCTCCCATAGTTGATTTCTTCTGACCAAGCTGCTTACCTATTGCAGATTCAGTCTTCCCAGCCTAGTGCAGGTCTACAATTTTGTTTCTGGTGTCCTTTGACAGCTCTTTGGTCTTGGCCATAGTGGAGTTTGGAGTGTGACTGTTTGAGGTTGTGGACAGGTGTCTTTTATACTGATAACAAGTTCAAACAGGTGCCATTAATACAGGTAACTAGTGGAGGACAGAGGAGCCTCTTAAAGAAGAAGTTACAGGTCTGTGAGAGCCAGAAATCTTGCTTGTTTGTAGGTGACCAAATACTTATTTTCCACCATAATTTGCAAATAAATTCATAAAAAATCCTACAATGTGATTTTCTGGATTTTTTTTCTTCTCATTTTGTCTGTCATAGTTGAAGTGTACCTATGATGAAAATTACAGGCCTCTCTCATCTTTTTAAGTGGGAGAACTTGCACAATTGGTGGCTGACTAAATAATTTTTTGCCCCACTGTGTATATGTGTGTGTGTAATAATGACAATTACAACAATACTGAATGAACAATGAACACTTTTATTTTAACTTAATATAATACATAGATTTTATTTAAGTCTCAAATAAATAATGAAACATGTTCAATTTGGTTTAAATAATACAAAAAACACGTTGGAGAAGAAAGTAAAAGTGCAATATGTGCCATGTAAAAAAGCTAACATTTAAGTTCCTTGCTCAGAATTTTTAAAATTTGATTTAACCTTTATTTAACCAGGAAGGGCTCATTGAGATTACAATCTCTTTTTCAAGAGCGCCCTGGCCAAGATAGGCAGCAGCAAGTCATTACAAAAAAATTACAGGCAGACAACATGAAAAACTACAAGTAATCTAGTAAAAACCATTGAATTCACAAGAGTATAAAACAGCAAATTAAAAACATTGACAGGTCAGGGAATCAGCCTCAAAATCCTTCATCGGTGATTTAAAAACACCAATCGGGACAAGTTCTTCCAGTTTAAAAGTATTTTGTAAGGTGTTCCAAGACGATGGCGCAGAGTATATAAAAGCCCTTTTACCAAATTCAGTTCGAACATTTGGAACAGTTAGCAGGATAAAGTCCAGCGAACGAAGAGAGTACCCACAACATTTCTGAACAATAGAAATGCACAAATAAAAAGGTAGTAAACCCAAAATGGCTTTGTAAATAAAAGTATACCAGTGACTGAGCCTAAGAGTGACTAGAGAAGGCCAGCCAACCCTGGTATACAAAGTGCAGTGGTGCGTAAGGGTTTTTCAGTTTAAAATAAATCTCAAAGTGCCATGGTAAAGAGTGTCAAACACTGAGCGGAAGCATTCATATATAAAATATCCCCATAGTCTAGTAAAGGCATAAATGTAGGTGATACTAGCCTCCTTCTGGCTTCAAAAGAAAACCAGGCCTTATTCCTAAAATAAAATCCCATTTTCAGCTTCAATTGTTTTGTAAGTTGTCGAACATGAGAGCATATGAAAGCTGGTGTTTCAATATTCCCAGTTAAGAAGTTTTAGTTTGTAGTTATTATAGGAATTATGACGCGTCGACTCTTTCTCTCTGTACCATTTGTATTGCCTTTTGACTATTGGATGTTCTTATAGGCACTTTAGTATTGCCAGCCTAATCTCAGGAGTTGATAGGATTGAAGTCATAAACTGTGCAAACGCAGTAAAGTGCTGTTTGAATGAATGCTTACGATTCTGGCAAATTAATTACGGTCTTCACACAGTTGGCAACGAGCCAGGCTGCCCAGACTGTTGCATATACCCTGACTCTGCTTGCACTGAACGAAGAGAAGTTACATAATTTTCAGAGTTAATATTGCCTGCTAAAATGAATTTATTTTAACTAAATATGCAGGTTTAAAATATATACTTCTATGTATTGATTTTAAGAAAAACATTGATGTTTATGGTTATGTACATTTGTTCAACGATTGTGCTTTTTTCGCGAATGCGCTTTTGTTAAATCATCACCCGTTTGGCGAAGTTGGAGGCTGTGATTTGATGATAAATTAACAGGCACCGCATTGATTATATGCAACGGAGAACAAGCTAGTTAACCTGGTAACATCATCAACCATGTGTAGTTAACTAGTCATTATGTGAAGATTGATTGTTTTTTAAAAGACAAGTTTAATGCTAGCTAGCAACTTACCTTGGCTCCTTGGTCCTTTTGACGCTGCACTCGCGTAACAGGTGGTCAGCCTGCCACGCAGTTTCCTCATCGGCCATAATCGGCATCCAAAAAGGCCAATTACTGATTGTTATGAAAACTTGAAATCGGCCCTAATAAATCTGCCATGCAGATTTAATCGGTCAACCTCTAAACTGTATTGCTCCTTTTGTCTGTCTGCTGGATTCTCATCACTCTAATAATGACCTCTGACTCATCCAGAGTGACCCTGAACAAAAGCATGGGGGAGTGGGTGTGGGACAGAGACAAATATGAACCATAGTCATACTGTGGATTGCTTCACCCCCGCAGCCCCCCTCTCCTCCCGCTCTGCATTGATTTCATTAACGGTGCAGCTGGGGAGCCCGGCCAGCCTTGATGGGCTGTTGTCAACAAAGGGTCTGACACCTGGATCCCCCAGAGACCTCCAAAGACCCCCATTTACATCCCATCTCCATCAGCACTACCTAGGGATGTAGTGGGGGGCTGGGTTGGGGGTTAGAGGGACCCCATCACGATCCCCATCTGAGAAATGATTGACTGGCTGAGAGGCATCCTTTAACCTCTTGAGTGTAGGGGGCAGTATTTTGATGTTTGGATGAAAAACGTACCCAAATGAAACTGCCTATTTCTCAGGCCCAGAATCCAGAATATGCATAGAATTGATTAGGATATAAAACACTCAAGTTTCCAAAACTGTCAAAATATTGTCTGTGAGTATAACAGAACTGATATTGCAGGTGAAAACCTGAGGAAAATCCAACCCGGAAGTGCTGTTTTTCCTGAAACCTCTCTGTTCCATTGCATGCCTTCCCTCCATTTAAAGGGATATCAACCAGATTCCTTTCTCTATGGCTTCCGCATGGTGTGAATAGTCTTTAGACAAAGTTTCAGGCTTTTATTCCGAAAAATGAGCAAGAACGATTACATTGCATCAGTGGATGGCTGGGTGCCAGCAAGAGTTTTGCAATGTCTGCAGCTTGGAGCAGACATTTTCTCTCTCTGTCCTATTGAAAAATCTATGGTCAGGTTAAAATATTATCGATTATTTATTGTAAAAACAACCTGAGGATTGATTATAAAAAACGTTTGACATGTTTCTACGAACTTTACGGATACTATTTGGAAATTTCGTCTGCCCGGTCTTGACCGCTCCAGCCTGTGGATTTATGAACAAAACGCGCCAACCAAATGGAGGTATTTTGGATATAAAAATCATCTTTATGGATCAAAAGGAACATTTATTGTGTAACAGGGAGTCTCGTTAGTGCAAACATCCGAAGATCATCAAAGGTAAGTGATTCATTTTATTGCTTTTCTGACTTTCGTGACCAATCTACTTTGCTGCTAGCTGTTTGTAATGTTTTGTCTGCTGAGAGAGATGTCCTAACATAAACGCTTGGATAGCTTTTGCTGTAAAGCTTTTTTGAAATCTGACACGCCAGGTGGATTAACAACAAGCCAAGTTGTGTTTTGCTATATTGCACTTGTGATTTCATGAAAATGTAATATTTTTAGTAATTTAATTAGAATTTGGCGCTCTGCAATTCAGCGGGATGGGTGTGCCAAGAAGTTGTTAAACGTCACCAATATAGCTACATCCCTGTTAAATGTCACTGCAATTGTAAGATTAAAGGAAATAGAAAAGTTATTTATTTTTAAGCTTACAATATTGTGTTCAACAGACACTCCATTCATTCGATGAAAGAGTTCAGTTAATTAGAGGTCTACAACGACAAAGCAAGCAAGAAAGGGATTATATATACCGTGATTTCCGGACTATAAGCCGCTACTTTATTCCCACACTTTGAACCTCGCGGTTTATACAATGACGCGGCTAATTTATGGATTTTTCCCTCTTTCACAAGATTCATGCCGCCAAAAAACTGAGCACCGTCACATAATGTGACGTAAATCAAGCGCGCTCAAACTTCCCATCATTCTGATTACGGTAGTCATTTTGTCACCCTCATCATGGCAAAGACACGGAGAAATGCATATGATGCAGCTTTCAAGTTGAAGGCGATCGATCTGGCTGTTGGAAAAGGAAATAGAGCTGCTGCACGGGAGCTTGGCCTTAATGAGTCGATTATAAGACTTTGTAAACAGCAGCGTGAGGAACTGACTCAGTGCAAAAAGACAACAAACCTTTCAGAGGGAAGAAAAGCAGATGGCCCAAAGTATTTGCAGCCACTCGACATCAGTGTAAATTGTGCATTTAAGGTGGTGCTCCGTGTTCAGTGGGAGGCTTGGATGACAAGTGGGGAGAAATCCTTCACTAAAACGGGCCGCATCAAGTCTGCCAGTGGGTCCTGACAGCGTGGAGCATTGTCAAAAAATCCACTATCATCAACGGGTTTCGAAAGGCTGGACTGCTGCGTGTTGAAGGGGCAGCATGAGCTCAGCGGGGTATTTGCCTCCGGATGAAAGTGACGAGAGCGACAATGAAAACGATCCAACATCGGATGAA
Organism: Oncorhynchus nerka; assembly: GCF_034236695.1. Taxonomy (NCBI): domain Eukaryota; kingdom Metazoa; phylum Chordata; class Actinopteri; order Salmoniformes; family Salmonidae; genus Oncorhynchus; species Oncorhynchus nerka. Next base: position 30,491,454 of record NC_088414.1, read on the forward strand.
GCAATTCTGAGGCTATTCAACTCCGACACCGAAGGAGATGACTTCAGTGGTTTCAGTGCACAGGAGGAGGAAGATAGTGACCAATGACTTTACTGGTAGGCTACTGTTTAATTTTTGGTACAAGCCGTGTTTCGTTAAAGCCTATTTATTTTTGTTACAAGCCGTGTTTCGTTAAAGCCTATTTATTTTTGTTACAAGCCATGTTTCGTTTAAAGGCTGTGTAAAGTTCATTTGTTTCAATGTACCGGTAGGCACCTGCGGCTTATAGACATGTGCGGCTTATTTATGTACAAAATACATATTTTTTAATAATTCAGTGGGTGCGGTTTATATTCGGGTGCGCTTAATAGTCCAGCAATTACGGTAGTCATTTTGTTTGACCCTAGGGTTTGTGGTAGAAGTCGACCGATTTTATGATTTTTCAACGCCCATACCAATACCGATTATTGGAGGACCAAAAAACGATACCGATTAAATCGGCAGATTAAAAAAATTATATATATTTATATATATATATTATTTATTAAAAAAAAATATTTGTAATTATGACAATTACAACAATACTAAATGAACACTTTTTTAAACTAATTTAATCAATTTAGCCTCAAATAAATAATGAAACATGTTCAATTTGGTTTAAATAATGCAAAAACAAAGTGTTGGGGAAGAAAGTAAAAGTGCAATATGTGCCACGTAAGAAAGCTAGTGTTTAAGTTCCTTGCTCAGAACATGAGAACACATGAAAGCTGGTGGTTCCTTTTAACATGAGTCTTCAATATTCCCAGGTAAGAAGTTTAGGTCGTATTTATAATAGGAATGTAGGACTATTTCTCTCTATACGATTTGTATTTCATATACCTTTGACTATTGGATGTTCTTATAGGCACTTTACTATTGCCAGTGTAACAGTATAGCTTCCGTCCCTCTCCTCGCTCCTACCTGGGCTCGAACCAGGAACACATCGACAACAGCCACACTCGAAGCAGCGTTACCCATGCAGAGCAAGGGGAACAACTACTCCAAGTATCAGAGCGAGTGACGTTTGAAACGCTATTAGCGCGCACCCCGCTAACTAGCTAGCCATTTCACATCGGTTACACCAGCCTAATCTCGGGAGTTGATAGGCTCGAAGTCATAAACAGCGCAATGCTTGAAGCATTGCTAAGAGCTGCTGGCAGAACGCACGAAAGTGCCGTTTGAATTAATGCTTACGAGCCTGCTGGTTGCTACCATTGCTAAGTCAGACTGCTCTATCAAATCATAGACTTAATTATAACACAATAACACACAGAAATACGAGCCTTAGGTCATTAATATGGTCAAATCCGAAAACTATCATCTCGAAAACAAAACGTTTATTCTTTCAGTGAAATACAGAACCTTTCCGTATTTTATCTAACGTGTGGCATCCATCAGTCTAAATATTCCTGTTACATTGCACAACCTCAATGTTATGTCATAATTATGTAAAATCCTGGCAAATTAGTTCAACAAGCCAGGCTGCTCAAACTGTTGCATATACCCTGACTCAGCGTGCAATGAACGCAAGAGAAGTGACACAATTTCACCTGGTTAATATTGCCTGCTAACCTGGATTTCTTTTAGCTAAATATGCAGGTTTAAAAATATATACTTCTGTGTATTGATTTTAAGAAAGGCATTGATGTTCATGGTTAGGTACACATTGGAGCAACGATACGCACCGCATCGATTATATGCAACGCAGGACACGCTAGATAAACTAGTAATATCATCAACCATGTGTAGTTAACTAGTGATTATGATTGATTGTTTTTTATAAGATAAGTTTAATGCTAGCTAGCAACTTACCTTGGCTTCTTACTGCATTCGCGTAACAGGCAGGCTCCTCGTGGAGTGTAATGTAAGGCAGGTGGTTAGAGCGTTGGAATAGTTAACCGTAAGGTTGCAAGATTGAATCCCCGAGCTGACAAGGTAAAAATCTGTCGTTCTGCCCCGTTTCTAGGCCATCATTGAAAATAAGAATGTGTTTTTAACTGACTTGCCTAGTTCAATAAAGGTGTAAAAAAAGATATATTTTATATTTTCAAACCCCACTGAGCCTCTGTAATCCGAAGATTAGCAATGCTAACAAGTACAAGTAAAATCCCATAGACAATGCTAACGAAATGCTAACAAGCAAATTGCAAACATTTTATACAATCTCTAACCTAAACTATTTGAAGGACAGACATCCCAGCTCACGAAGTTATATAAAACAAAATGCTACTCACCGTTTGCTGCATGCACAAAACAAATATTAGACAGCAAGGCTCTTGATCCAGGAGGGGATTTTCTGCTGTTACCAAGCAAAGCTTGATTTTGGAAGAAGCTAACCACTTTGCTAGATAGCTAACTACCTACTAAATTAGCAAATCAAATGCACAACCTCTGACCGTTTAGCACATTTTAGACAGTTAGACTTAATAGTTATAACATTTCTAGCTGGCAAACATTTAGTTCTAAAATGCCATACCCTAACTACAGTAGATCACCTGACACGTGCTGCACAACAGTGAGTGACTCACAAGGTTCCGGTCTCATGTTGTGTGTTTGTAAACAAACACCACATGACTGGGAACTGCCGGTAAGCTTCATAATGAAATATTATGTGACAGGTGAAATGAAGAACACGATTTTCTTTATCGTCTAACATATTGTAAAAGTTGACTGCAGGTCTTTACTTAAAAGTAGCTACAAATATTTAAATGTATTAAAAAAAAGCTTCAAAGAAATAGTTTAGATGCTATTGAGAAAGTATCCCGTGGCTCTTTCTGAATAGCCTGGTATACGGTATGTACGGTACACTGCCCAAGCCTAGAAGGCTGAAGGAGATCTGCCTCATTAGATAACATCTTAGATACATTCACCTGTCTCCTGTATACTGAACATTTCAGTTCCTCCTAATACAATGTCTTGATCTGGGAGGTTAGTCTTTTAGCCCATGTCTTAGTCAGTCCTTTGCTATCCACACAATTTATAATCCTCAACCATCTACAATTTAAGTGGTATTAAACACAAGGTTTTAAATAATTCTAGGAGCTTGCCCCATAGCTATTCAACTAATCTCAAACCTTGCACAATATTATAAGCAACATTTAAAAAATTAACACACAGTCAGCATTTTAAAATCACTTGCGAGAAATAGAGAATGTTAATGAAGTATGAGACTGGCCCTCTTTTTGGAGCACAAGTTTACTACTGAATTTCCCTGCTCTTTCTTTGTGTAGCTGCTACTGTAATATTGTTACTGATCAGTGGCGGCCCGCCAATCAGGGAGTTAGAGGCGGCACTCCACATGTGACTGTTAAAAATATATACAGTACCAGTCAAAAGTTTGGACACATCTACTCATTCAAGGGTTTGTCTTTATTTGGACTATTTTCTACATTGTAGAATAATAGTGAAGACATTACAACTATGAAATAACATATATGGAGTCATGTAGTAACCAAAAAAGTGTTTAACATATTTTAGATTTTAGATTCTTCAAAGTAGCCAACCTTTCCCTTGATGACAGCATTGCATACTCTTGGCATTCCCTCAACCAGCTTCATGAGGAATGCTTTTCCAACAGTCTTGAAGGATTTGATCACTTGTTGGCTGCTTTTCCTGCACTCTGCAGTCCAACTCCAAAACCATCTCAATTGGGTTGAGGTCGGGTGATTGTGGAGGCCAGGTCATTTGATGCAGCACTCCATCTCTCTCCTTCCTGATCAAATAGCCCTTACACAGCCTGGAGTTGTGTTTTGGGTCATTGTCCCGTTGAAAAACAAATGACACGAAGCCCCGCCGTTCCACCATGACTGGTCTGCCGACGTAACTCCATCAGCTGTGCCCCCAACGGCCTTTGCCAGACGTCGGCGCAGGCGCTTCTACTAGCCCCGGCCTGCTAACTTTAAAGCCATGTCTACAGCTTGCTAGGTAGTAAGGACTACCCAGCGGCTTCCCTGTTTAACCTATTGTTGTTCACTGGACCCTATGATCACTTGGCTACATAGTTGATGCCTGCTGGACTGTTCATTAATCACGGTACTCCATTTTGTTTATTTTTGTTTATCTGTCGACCACAGCCTCGAACTCAGGCCCTGTGTGTAGTTAACTGACCCTCTCTGCCCATTCATTGCAATTTTACCTGTTGTTGTTGTCTTACCCGTTGTTGTCTTAGCTAGCTCTCCCAATCAACACCTGTGATTGCTTTATGCCTCGCTTTGTCTCTCTCAAATGTCAATATGCATTGTATATTGTTGTTTAGGATAGTTATCATTGTTTTAGTTTACTGCGGAGTCCCTAGTCCCACTCAACATGCATGCCTCAGAGACCTCCTTTTTCCGACCTCCCACACATGTGGTGACCTCACGCAGCATAATTAGTACGTCCAGAGATGCAATCTCTCTTATCATCACAAAATGCCTGAGTTTACCTCCACTGTACCCGTACCCCACCATAACCCTGTCTGTACATTATGCCCTGAATCTATTCTACCATGCCCAGAAATCTGCTCCTTTTATTCTCTGTCCCCAACGCACTAGATGACCAGTTTTGATAGCCTTTAGCCGTACCCTCATCCTACTCCTCCTCTGTTCCTCGGGTGATGTGAAGGTTAACCCAGGCCGTGTGTGTCCCCAGGCACTCTCAATGGTTGACTTCTGTAACCAAAAAAGGCTTGGTTTCATGCACGTTAACATCAGAAGCCTCCTCCGTAAGTTTGTTTTTCTCACTGCTTCAGCACACTCTGCCAACCTTGATGTCCTTGCCGTGTCTGAATCCTGGCTTAGGAAGGCCACCATTCCATCCCCGACTACAACATTTTCCTTCAAGATAGAACTGCCAAAGGTGGTGGAGTTGCAATCTACTGCAGAGATAGCTTGGAAAGTTCTGTCATACTTTCCAGGTCTATGCCCAAACAATTCGAGCTTCTAATTTTAAAAATGAATCTCTCTAGAACTAAGTCTCTCACTGTTGCTGCCTGTTATAGACCCCCCTCAGCTCCCAGCTGTGCCCTAGACACTATATGTGAATTGATTGCCCCTCATCTTTCTTCAGAGTTCATTCTGTTAGGTGACCTAAACTGGGATATGCTTAACACCTCGGCACTCTGCCAACCTTGATGTCCTTGCCGTGTCTGAATCCTGGCTTAGGAAGGCCACCATCCCACCATTCCATCCCCGACTACAACATTTTCCTTCAAGATAGAACTGCCAAAGGTGGTGGAGTTGCAATCTACTGCAGAGATAGCTTGGAAAGTTCTGTCATACTTTCCAGGTCTATGCCCAAACAATTCGAGCTTCTAATTTTAAAAATGAATCTCTCTAGAACTAAGTCTCTCACTGTTGCTGCCTGTTATAGACCCCCCTCAGCTCCCAGCTGTGCCCTAGACACTATATGTGAATTGATTGCCCCTCATCTTTCTTCAGAGTTCATTCTGTTAGGTGACCTAAACTGGGATATGCTTAACACCTCGGCAGTCCGACAATCTCAGATTCCCTCAATCTCACACAAATTTTCAAGAAACCCACCAGATACAACCCTAAATCTGTAAACATGGGCACCCTCATAGATATTATCCTGACCAACTTGCCCTCCAAATACACCTCTGCTGTTTTCAATCAGGATCTCAGCGATCAGTACCTCATTGCCTGCGTCCGCTATGGGTCCGCGGTCAAACGACCAACCCACATCACTGTCATCCGCTCCCTAAAACACTTCTCTCTGGAGACAGCAGGAGCGGTAGAGTTACTCTGAATGATCGGCTATGAAAAGCCAACTGACATTTACTCCTGAGGTGCTGACCTGTTACACCCTCTACAACCACTGTGATTATTATTATTTGACCATGCTGAACATTTGAACATCTTGGCCATGTTCTGTCATTGTATATAGACTTGTTTTTTTTTACTGTATTATTGACTGTATGTTTGTTTTACTCCATGTGTAACTCTGTGTCGTTGTATGTGTCGAACTGCTTTGCTTTATCTTGGCCAGGTCGCAATTGTAAATGAGAACTTGTTCTCAACTTGCTTACCTGGTTAAATAAAGGTGAAATAAAAAATAAATAAATAAAAAATCTCCACCCGGCACAGCCAGAAGAGGACTGGCCACCCCTCATAGCCTGGTTCCTCTCTAGGTTTCTTCCTAGGTTCTGGCCTTTCTAGAGAGTTTTGAGATAGAACTTTGAGATATCAGCTGATGTAAGAAGGGCTTTATAAATAGTAGAAAGAGGAGGAAAGGAAGCGCTACTAAGGTACACAATTGTACATTTTGGTAGATAGAAGGTGCTCTTTGGTAAAAGGGGTAAATCAAAAAGAAAGGAGGACCAAAGCACTCTTCATATAATTAATTAAAATGCCTTTATTAGTATGGCATGTTCAATAGAAACAAAGGTTTTTTTTAAACGACGCGTTTCGGCTGCATGGCCTTTGTCAGGGAGTACAAAAAAAAGGAATACAAGGTCCTCTTTTAAACAGCTTATCAATTAGCCCTAATTGGAAGAGGGAGTGGTTACACAATTGATTGGACACACCTAGTAAGCAATACTATACACATTGAAATACTGTAGCTATGTTATCATAAAAATACAACTCAAAACTAGAAGTATCAGAACACTAAAAGGTAGTTCTAACCTTAAATATGACTGGGAGAAGTGTCAAGAATAAGAAAGCTATATATTCCATAGTACACTAGAACACAGCAAAACATGAACAACAGTCTAACCATAGCTGAGGGCAATAAAGCAAAATGTCCACTAGATGAAAGCAAATGGACCCATCACGACCCTACAGGAAGGGTGAGAAATCCATATCTTCATTTAAACCAGGGTATTTAGTGGCCAGTAGTTTGTAAATCCATATCTTCATTTAAACCAGGGTATTTAGTGGCCTGTAGTTTGTAAATCCATATCTTCATTTAAACCAGGGTATTTAGTGGCCTGTAGTTTGTAAATCCATATCTTCATTTAAACCAGGGTACTTAGTGGCCTGTAGTTTGTAAATCCATATCTTCATTTAAACCAGGGTATTTAGTGGCCTGTAGTTTGTAAATCCATATCTTCATTTAAACCAGGGTATTTAGTGGCCTGTAGTTTGTAAATCCATATCTTCATTTAAACCAGGGTATTTAGTGGCCTGTAGTTTGTAAATCCATATCTTTAAACCAGGGTACTTAGTGGCCTGTAGTTTGTAAATCCATATCTTCATTTAAACCAGGGTACTTAGCGGCCTGTAGTCTGTAAATCCATATCTTCATTTAAACCAGGGTATTTAGTGGCCTGTAGTTTGTAAATCCATATCTTCATTTAAACCAGGGTATTTAGTGGCCTGTAGTTTGTAAATCCATATCTTCATTTAAACCAGGGTATTTAGTGGCCTGTAGTTTGTAAATCCATATCTTCATTTAAACCAGGGTACTTAGTGGCCTGTAGTTTGTAAATCCATATCTTCATTTAAACCAGGGTACTTAGTGGCCTGTAGTTTGTAAATCCATATCTTCATTTAAACCAGGGTACTTAGTGGCCTGTAGTTTGTAAATCCATATCTTCATTTAAACCAGGGTACTTAGTGGCCTGTAGTTTGTAAATCCATATCTTCATTTAAACCAGGGTACTTAGTGGCCTGTAGTTTGTAAATCCATATCTTCATTTAAACCAGGGTATTTAGTGGCCTGTGGTTTGTAAATCCATATCTTCATTTAAACCAAGGTATATGGTGGCCTGTAGTTTGTAAATCCATATCTTCATTTAAACCAGGGTATTTAGTGGCCTGTAGTTTGTAAATCCATATCTTCATTTAAACCAGGGTATTTAGTGGCCTGTAGTTTGTAAATCCATATCTTCATTTAAACCAGGGTACTTAGTGGCCTGTAGTCTGTAAATCCATATCTTCATTTAAACCAGGGTACTTAGTGGCCTGTAGTTTGTAAATCCATATCTTCATTTAAACCAGGGTATTTAGTGGCCTGTAATTTGTAAATCCATATCTTCATTTAAACCAGGGTATATGGTGGCCTGTAGTTTGTAAATCCATATCTTCATTTAAACCAGGGTATTTAGTGGCCTGTAGTTTGTAAATCCATATCTTCATTTAAACCAGGGTATTTAGTGGCCTGTAGTTTGTAAATCCATATCTTCATTTAAACCAGGGTACTTAGTGGCCTGTAGTTTGTAAATCCATATCTTCATTTAAACCAGGGTATTTAGTGGCCTGTAGTTTGTAAACCTCGTTGCAACTCCCCTCCAAGTCTCCGACCACTACCTTGTATCCTTTTCCCTCTCGCTCTCATCCAACACTTCCCACACTGCCCCTACTCGGATGGTATCGCGCCGTCCCAACCTTCGCTCTCTCTCCCCCGCTACTCTCTCCTCTTCCATCCTATCATCTCTTCCCTCTGCTCAAACCTTCTCCAACCTATCTCCTGATTCTGCCTCCTCAACCCTCCTCTCCTCCCTTTCTGCATCCTTTGACTCTCTATGTCCCCTATCCTCCAGGCCGGCTCGGTCCTCCCCTCCCGCTCCGTGGCTCGACGACTCATTGCGAGCTCACAGAACAGGGCTCCGGGCAGCCGAGCGGAAATGGAGGAAAACTCGCCTCCCTGCGGACCTGACATCCTTTCACTCCCTCCTCTCTACATTTTCCTTTTCTCTCTCTGCTGCTAAAGCCACTTTCTACCACTCTAAATTCCAAGCATCTGCCTCTAACCCTAGGAAGCTCTTTGCAACCTTCTCCTCCCTCCTGAATCCTCCTCCCCCCCCCCCCCCTCCTCCCTCTCTGCAGATGACTTCGTCAACCATTTTGAAAAGAAGGTCGACGACATCCGATCCTCGTTTGCTAAGTCAAACGACACCGCTGGTTCTGCTCACACTGCCCTACCCTGTGCTCTGACCTCTTTCTCCCTCTCTCTCCAGATGAAATCTCGCGTCTTGTGACGGCCGGCCGCCCTACAACCTGCCCGCTTGACCCTATCCCCTCCTCTCTTCTCCAGACCATTTCCGGAGACCTCCTCCCTTACCTCACCTCGCTCATCAACTCATCCCTGACCGCTGGCTACGTCCCTTCCGTCTTCAAGAGAGCGAGAGTTGCACCCCTTCTGAAAAAACCTACACTCGATCCCTCCGATGTCAACAACTACAGACCAGTATCCCTTCTTTCTTTTCTCTCCAAAACTCTTGAACGTGCCGTCCTTGGCCAGCTCTCCCGCTATCTCTCTCAGAATGACCTTCTTGATCCAAATCAGTCAGGTTTCAAGACTAGTCATTCAACTGAGACTGCTCTTCTCTGTATCACGGAGGCGCTCCGCACTGCTAAAGCTAACTCTCTCTCCTCTGCTCTCATCCTTCTAGACCTATCGGCTGCCTTCGATACTGTGAACCATCAGATCCTCCTCTCCACCCTCTCCGAGTTGGGCATCTCCCGGCGCGGCCCACGCTTGGATTGCGTCCTACCTGACAGGTCGCTCCTACCAGGTGGCGTGGCGAGAATCCGTCTCCACACCACGTGCTCTCACCACTGGTGTCCCCAGGGCTCTGTTCTAGGCCCTCTCCTATTCTCGCTATACACCAAGTCACTTGGCTCTGTCATAACCTCACATGGTCTCTCCTATCATTGCTATGCAGACGACACACAATTAATCTTCTCCTTTCCCCCTTCTGATGACCAGGTGGCGAATCGCATCTCTGCATGTCTGGCAGACATATCCGTGTGGATGACGGATCACCACCTCAAGCTGAACCTCGGCAAGACGGAACTGCTCTTCCTCCCGGGAAGGACTGCCCGTTCCATGATCTCGCCATCACGGTTGACAACTCCATTGTGTCCTCCTCCCAGAGCGCTAAGAACCTTGGCGTGATCCTGGACAACACCCTGTCGTTCTCAACTAACATCAAGGCGGTGGCCCGTTCCTGTAGGTTCATGCTCTACAACATCCGCAGAGTACGACCCTGCCTCACACAGGAAGCGGCGCAGGTCCTAATCCAGGCACTTGTCATCTCCCGTCTGGATTACTGCAACTCGCTGTTGGCTGGGCTCCCTGCCTGTGCCATTAAACCCCTACAACTCATCCAGAACGCCGCAGCCCGTCTGGTGTTCAACCTTCCCAAGTTCTCTCACGTCACCCCGCTCCTCCGCTCCCTCCACTGGCTTCCAGTTGAAGCTCGCATCCGCTACAAGACCATGGTGCTTGCCTACGGAGCTGTGAGGGGAACGGCACCTCAGTACCTCCAGGCTCTGATCAGGCCCTACACCCAAACAAGGGCACTGCGTTCATCCACCTCTGGCCTGCTCGCCTCCCTACCACTGAGGAAGTACAGTTCCCGCTCAGCCCAGTCAAAACTGTTCGCTGCTCTGGCCCCCCAATGGTGGAACAAACTCCCTCACGACGCCAGGACAGCGGAGTCAATCACCACCTTCCGGAGACACCTGAAACCCCACCTCTTTAAGGAATACCTAGGATAGGATAAAGTAATCCCTCTCACCCCCCCTCCCCCTGAAAAGATTTAGATGCACTACTGTTCCACTGGATGTCATAAGGTGAATGCACCAATTTGTAAGTCGCTCTGGATAAGAGCGTCTGCTAAATGACTTAAATGTAAATGTAAATGTAAATCCAACACTGTCATCTCAGATTTTCAAAATATGCTTTTCAACCATAGCAAAACAAGCATTTGTGTAACAGTATTGATAGCTAGCGTAGCATTTAACGTTATCATTGAGCGGGCAACATTTTCACAAAAACAAGAAAAGCATTCAAATAAAATAATTTACCTTTGAAGAACTTCGGATGTTTTCAATGAGGAGACTCAGTTAGATAGCAAATGTTCAGTTTGTCCAAAAAGATTCTTTGTGTAGGAGAAATCGCTCCGTTTTGTACATCACGTTTGGCTGCCAAAAAACCCCGAAGATTTATCAAAACGCCAAACTTTTTTCCAAATTAACTCCATAATATTGACTGAAACATGGTAAATGTTGTTTAGAATCAATCCTCAAGGTGTTTTTCACATATCTCTTCGATGATATATAGTTCGTGGAAGTCTCCTCTCTCCCCTGAATCACATGGATGAATGCGTGCAGCTTGGAGATTACGCACCAATTTCGACAAAGGACACCGGGCGGACACCTGGTAAATGTAGTCTCTTATGGCCAATCTTCCATTGATATGCCTACAAATACGTCACAATGCTGCAGACACCTTGGGCAAACGGCAGAAAGCGTAGCCTCATTCAGGGCACATTCACAGCCATATAAGGAGACAATGGAAAACAGAGCCTCAAAAATTCTTCTCATTTCCTGTTTGAAGTTTCATCTTGGTTTCGCCTGTAGCATCAGTTCTGTGGCACTCACAGATAATATCTTTGCAGTTTTGGAAATGTCAGAGTGTTTTCTTTCCAAAGCTGTCAATTATATGCATAGTCGAGCATCTTTTCGTGACAAAATATCTTGTTTAAAATGCGAAAGTTTTTTTATCCATAAATTAAAAGAGCGCCCCCTATATCCAAGAAGTTAATGCTCTCTGCTTCAGTGCTGTATGTTGTAACAAAATACACTCTCTCCAATGTATCACGAGGCACCTCCCTTCACAACAAGTTCTCTCTGTCAGCCCTTATACCGGCATCTTTCAGGACCTGAACGCTGTAGCCCCGATTCAAGAAGCGATTCTCCAATTCAGCAGTAATTTCCTCACAATCTTAAATAAGCATGCACCTTTAAAAAAATGTAGAACTAAGAACAGATATAGCCCTTGGTTCACTCCAGACCTGACTGCCCTCGACCAGCATAAAAACATCCTGTGGCGGACTGCAATAGAATCAAATAGATTTCGCGATAAGCAACTGTTCAGGGAAGTCAGCTAGCAAAGGCTAGCTTTTTCAAACAGAAATTTGCAGGCTGTAGCTCTAACTACAAAATGTTTTGGGACACTGTAAAGTCCATGGAGAACAAGAGCACCTCCTCCCAGCTTCCCACTGCACTGAGGCTAGGTAACACTGTCACCACCGATAAATCCACGATAATCGAGAATTTCAACAAGCATTTTTCTACGGCTGGCCATGCTTTCCTCCTGGCTACCCCAACCCCGGCCAACAGCTCTGCACCCCACACAACTACTTGTCCAAGCCTCCCCAATTCGTCGCCAGACCCACTGGCTCCAGGTAATCTATAAGTCTTTGCTAGGTAAAGGCCTGCCTTGTCTCAGCTCACTGGTCACGATAACAACATCCACCCATAGCACACATTCCAGCAGGTATATCTCACTGGTCATCCCCAAAGCCAACACCTCCTTTGGCCGCCTTTCCTTCCAGTTCTCTGCTGCCAATGACTGGAACGAATTGCAAAAATCGCTGAAGCTGGAGACTTATATTTCCCTCACTAACTTTAAACATCAGCTATCCGATCGCTGCAGCTGTACATAGCCCATCTGTAAATAGCCCATCCAATCTACGTACCCCATCTTGTTTTTATTTTATTTACTTTTCTGCTCTTTTGTACACCAGTATTTCTACTTGCACATCATCATCTGCACATTTATCACTCCAGTGTTATTTGCTAAATTGTAATTACTTGCTACTATGGCCTATTTATTGCCTTAGCACCTCACGCCATTTGCACACACTGTCATGACCGTCGTAAGAAGTGGACCAAAGCGCAGCGTGGTGTGAATGCATCATTTTAATGGATGACGAAAACACGAAGTAAACTGAACAAAACAATAAACGAACAACGACCGTGAAGCTATATACAAAATGTGCTGACACAAGCAACTAACATAGACAATCACCCACAACCCACAATGACAAAACAGGCTACCTAAATATGGTTCCCAATCAGAGACAACGACTAACACCTGCCTCTGATTGAGAACCATATCAGGCCGAACACAGAAACAGACAAACTAGACATACAACATAGCATGCCCACTCAGATCACACCCTGACCAAACAAAACATAGAAACATACAAAGCAAACTATGGTCAGGGCGTGACACACACTGTATATAGACTTTATTTTTTCTGTTGTGTTATTGACTGTACGTTTGTTTATTCCATGTGTAACTCTGTGTTGTTATTTGTGTCGCACTGCTTTGCTTTATCTTGGCCAGGTCACAGTTGTAAATGAGAACTTGTTCTCAACTAGCTTACCTGGTTAAATAAAGGTTAAATAAATAAATAAATATAAATAAAATAGTCCCCCTAAGCGCAAACCAGATGGGATGGAGTATCGCTGCAGAATGCTGTGGTAGCCATGCTGGTTAAATGTGCCTTGAATTCTAAATAAATCACAGACAGTGTCACCAGTAAAGCACCATCACACCTCCTCCTCCATTCTTCATGGTGGGAACCACACATGCGGAGATCATCCATTCACCTATTCTGCATCTCAAAGACAGAGGTTGGAACCAAAATTCTCAAATTTGGAATCATCAGACCAAAGGACAGATTTCCGGTCTAATGTCCATTGCTCGTGTTTCGTAGACCAAGCAAGTCTCTTCTTATTATAGTCCTTTGGTAGTGGTATTTTGGCTGATTTATTTAGATTTTCCCATGATGTCAAGCAAAGAAGCACTGAGTTTGAAGGTAGGCCTTGAAATACATCCACAGGTAACACCTCCAATTGACTCAAATGATGTCAATTAGCCTATCAGAAGCTTCTAAAGCCATGACATCATCTTCTGGAATTTTCCAAGCTGTTTAAAGGCACAGTCAAGTTAGTGTATGTAACTTCTGACCCACTGGAATTATGATACAGTGAATTATAAGTTAAATAATCTGTCTGTAAACAATTGTTGGAAAAATGACTTGTGTCATGCACAAAGTCCTAACCGATTTGCCAAAACTATAGTTTGTTAACAAGAAATCTGTGGAGTGGTTGAAAAACTAGTTTTAATGACTCCAACCTAAGTGTATGTAAACTTCCGACTTCAACTGTAGATACTTTTGTACCTGTGTCCTCCAGCATCTTCAGAAGGTCCTTTGCTGTTTTTCTGGGATTGATTTGCACTTTTCGCACCAAAGTACGTTCATCTCTAGGAGACAGAACACGTCTCCTTCCTGAGCGGTATGATGGCTGTGTGGTCCCATGGTGTTTATACTTGCGTACTATTGTTTGTACAGATGAACGGATGAACCAGACTTTTGGAGGTCTACAATTTATTTTCTGAGGTCTTGGCTGATTTCTTTTGATTTTCCGTGATGTCAAGCAAAGAGGCACTGAGTTTGAAGGTAGGCCTTGAAATATATCCGCAGGTAGCACCTCCAATTGACTCAAATGATGTCAATTAGCCTATCAGAAGCTTCTAAAGCCCTGACATAATTTTCTGGAATTGTCCAAGCTGTTTAATTAAAGGCACAGTCAACTTAGTGTATGTAAACTTCTGACCCACTGGAATTGTGATAGTGAATTATAAGTGAAATAATCTGTCTAAACAATTGTTGGAAAAATGACTTGTGTCATGCACAAAGTAGATGTCCTAACCGACTTGCCAAAACTATAGTTTGTTAACAAGAGATTTGTGGAGTGGTTGAAAACACTGTTTTAATGACTCCAACCTAAGTGTATGTAAACTTTTTGTATGTAGACTTCAACTGTATGTATATATATATCATTCATTCATTCATGGATTATGTTTTAAATGCTCATGAAAGTGTGTAAATTGTTCCTGTTTCTAAAATCTATTGTTCAAAACAAGCTGTTCAGTTACTTACTTCTCTGCCCCTCTGTGACTCTGACAGCAGCTCCGCTGGCGCTACATTGCTTGGATTGTTTTTACAGCTATTTGCTATGAGGGGGAACTGCCCCAATGAAATCGCAGGATTTCATAGCATAAAATTTAACAGCACAAAGTTAATGGACTGTCCTGGGCCACTCAAATGTTCGCTCAGTCAGAACTTCTGGATCTGTTCTAGTCTCCCTCCCATTGAGTCTCTCGCGCCATACGTGTTACTTCCGCATGTGAAACTTTATCTGCTCTATTAGGTACAATTAACGTGTTTATTAGCATGTAAATAAATAATCATAACAGTCATGGGAGCCTGGGACCTGATCAACCGTACATCTACATCCAATATCAGTCGAAGGACAGAGGGATACACTATCTAGAACCTTCTCATCGCAGATCTGGTAGGACAAAAAAGCATGACTGTGGCTGTTCTACTGTAGGTGACAGGGTGACATGTTGTGTGGACTAAATCATCATAAAACCGGGTGTATCACAAAGCATTATCAAATGAATTACCCAGCTACAGTCATTTTGAGAAACATTGAGAAATGGTTTGGTTGATTTTTTTGCGGGGTCAAATTAGCCAGTTATGTGCTGTACCTTTTTGATAAGCAGCTAGCTAGCTAGTTAGCTACCATGCCAATTTCCAACAAATATCCCAGCTAGCACATAACATTCTGAGAACAATATGCTTCTTAGATCTTGGTGAGAGCTTTGTTGTCCATTGGTTATTTTGCATAGAATCTTCGCACATTGTATGGGAATAGTGCAGAATAGTTGCTTGTCTTTGGAACATTCTCAGCAGATTTAAGGAACTTGACATTTCATTTGGTTTTTGACATGCAACATTGAAATGGGTGTATTTATGCTGTTGTTCAAATGCATTGATTGCTTTATACAGTAGCTATATCTTCTCAAAGAAACTACCAGTAGTTTGAAAACTTGGCATCATATTTCTCTCATGCTACTTTGTTGACACTCCAAACACGGGGCGGCAGGATAGCCTAGTGGTTAGAGCATTGGACTAGTAACCGAAAGGTACAAGGTACAAATCTGTCGTTCTGCCCCTGAACAGGCAGTTAACCCACTGTTCCTAGGCCGTCATTGAAAATAAGAATTTGTTCTTAACTGACTTGCCTAGTAAAATAAAATTTTAAAAAATAAAAAATCCTGTACCCCGCCCCCCGGGTATTCAGCCAATCTGCTCCCGCCACTGTTAGTAGCATGATGTGACCTGGGAGAAAATGAGGAGTCAAGGAGGTAGTAGTGCTGAGATGTTACACTGGTCAATGTCTAAGATGGATTTATTTGACATCTGATATGTGTTGTTGCAGGCCTGCGTTCTCAAATGGTATTGTCTCTCTGCTCCTCCAGGTCACCTGTCTTCAGGATTTCTTTGGTGATGATGATGTCTTCATTGCCTGTGGCCCTGAGAAGTTCCGCTATGCCCAGGATGACTTCTCTCTGGATGAGAATGGTGAGAGCAGCCACACCAGTAGTCACTAACTACACCACTGTAGCACCAGTAGTCACTAACTACACCACTGTAGCACCAGTAGTCACTAATTACACCACTGTAGCACCAGTAGTCACTAACTACACCACTGTAGCACCAGTAGTCACTAACTACACCACTGTAGCACCAGTAGTCACTAACTACACCACTGTAGCACCAGTAGTCACTAACTACACCACTGTAGCACCAGTAGTCACTAACTACACCACTGTAGCACCAGTAGTCACTAACTACACTACTGTAGCACCAGTAGTCACTAACTACACCACTGTAGCACCAGTAGTCACTAACTACACCACTGTAGCACCAGTAGTCACTAACTACACTACTGTAGCACCAGTAGTCCCTAACTACACCACTGTAGCACCAGTAGTCACTAACTACACCACTGTAGCACCAGTAGTCACTAACTACACCACTGTAGCACCAGTAGTCACTAACTACACCACTGTAGCACCAGTAGTCACTAACTACACCACTGTAGCACCAGTAGTCACTAACTACACCACTAGTCACTAACTACACCACTGTAACACGGCTAGCCCCCCTTCACACCACTCTCACTGAACCACTGTTCCCTGCTTAAGTCCCTGGGACCAGAACCTGTTTCCCTCATACACTGCAAAAGTCACTGATTTACTGTGGTCAAATGTTCTCTAATCTGTCAATGTGATTGTGTTCTCTCTCACACACACACACACACACACACACACACACACACACACACACACACACACACACACACACACACACACACACACACACACAGTGCAGATAGGAACTTGCAGCTCTGATTTAGAAAGGAAATCATCTCTCTGAAATATATAGTTAAATAAAATATCAGCACCCCAGAACCCCAGAAAATCCAGATTTAGGCTGGAGGCCGGACTCAGTTATGTCAACATACAGCTCAGTCCACATGTAGATTATGGTAGCTAGCTGTTCAATGGAGTGACTGGCAAATACATCACATAGCCTTCTTCTTTTGTCTCCTTTTGGAGTTTTTTCTTTATAGGTCTTTCAAATCAGTATTGCACTAGAGCTCATTATTTAGATGGTGTTTATGTAAATGAGGTTTTAGACATGTAAATAGAGTGGTAAGTAGTCTCTAGGGCACCTCAAATGCCAAACAGGATCAGGTACCGCCAGGGCCATAATGGGAAGGACTTAAGAATGGCCATTCTATGTGTTCCTCACATCACATTTTAAAGGACAGGCCTACATGTAGGACAGGCATTTCCAGGCTACACTAGAACAGATGCCTCTTACATACCAGAATAAATATAGTGTGTGCCACTGTGTATTCATGTGTGTGTGTGTAGTGAATGTAAATGTAAAGTATTGGTCTGCTGTGTTGTGTGCAGTAAGCAGCAGGGAAAGATAAGTCTGGGTGGAGGAACAGCCATTCATCTTGTTGGTGACAGGTTGAGATCATTGGTGCTGATACTGACTCTGAGTGGAGGAGAGAAGTAGAGCTACACTACCCAGCCTGGCCACTTCCTACAGGTGTTTTAAAGGTTATTTTCACATAATAGCTACACAGGCCACTGCACATTCAGCTCCCTCTCCCAAACCCCGTCACACCTCTCTATAGCAGAGAGCTGAGGGAAAATCATATACATGATTACGGTATCAGTGTAGGATTGATATGTTTTAGGCAGGGTCTATTTCCTAACCCCCTGCCTGTCCTCTGGGTCCTTGACTGAAGGAGTTGGCCCGTGTGCTTTAATGTTGTGGTTCCTTTCTTTCAGCGCTCTACCCCTCTGGAACCAAACCCAAATCAGCCCAGGGGGCCTTTAATAACCAAGGTCAGTGGGGTCATGCCGACATCACACTGACATCATATTATGTCTGCTGGAGACCACTGAGTTGGCCTGGGTGGGGCCAGGAGCGAGGAACGGAGTGGCCCTGTCTTTCACACACTGCACTGGTCCAAACTGATACAGCACCGTCAGAGATAATCCAATCCTATCACCATACACAGACATATTTGGTATAGATTTGGATCCTGTTGCTTAATCGGATTTACACATAAAAATGTATCCAGTTTTGATGGCCATTGCAGGAGACAGAGGGGAGTATATGTAGCTCAGTATTTAATAAGCATCACTACACGCAGAATTGGATCACCTTCAATTGGCCCTGGCAAATGTGGACTGAACTCCAAGCCCTTTAATTAACCCTTTAAAAGTCTAAATACATAAGGCTATTTCAGATAAGTCAACTCTGTCATTTTAACAACACTTCTGTCATCTTTGGGTCATACAATTTCCTCTCCCTGGGGGTGTAGCAGAGCATTTCATAGACTAAACCACTCTTCCAGACAGGGGCGGGGTGAGCGTGGTGTAGAGGGGAAGTGAGTGTCTAATATGCTCTTTAGGTGTGAAGGATTTTTGAATACCCGGCGGCATTTCACACGAGCACTGGCACACAGACATCTGGCTGTGTGACTCCTGGTGCATGAAGGTTAGGAGAGAGAAGACAAACAGACACTGTGTGATCAGCCCTCTGCAGGCAGGAAAGACAGACAGGGAGGAGGGTGGAGGGATGGACACGAGAGGAGGGTGGAGGGATGGGCGCTAGAGGAGGTATGAGGGCTGAGCGCTAGAGGAGGTATGAGGGATGGGCCCTAGAGGAGGTATGAGGGATGGGCCCTAGAGGAGGTATGAGGGATGGGCCCTAGAGGAGGTATGAGGGATGGGCCCTAGAGGAGGGAGGAGGGATGGGCGCTAGAGGAGGTATGAGTGATGGGAGCTAGAGGAGGTATGAGGGATGGGCGCTAGAGGAGGTTTGAGGGATGGGCGCTAGAGGAGGTATGAGGGATGGGCGCTAGAGGAGGGAGGAGGGATGGGCGTTAGAGGAGGGATGGGCGCTAGAGGAGTGAAGATTTTTAGAGAGGAGAGTAGGGTGGAGGAATAGAAAAGCACCGTAGTACTGAGAGGAAGGCAGAGGAGGAGTGGAGAGGTGAGCAGAGGGAGGAAAGGAGGATGTCTAGCAGTCTTTGTGGTTGTCGGCTTCATGCTGCACTCTTTACACTTATTAATGCAATGACCCAAAATAAACTGCATGACACACACACAACTACTGTACAGACAGTAAACCTCACCGCTCTGCATACTGTCTACAGACAGTAAACCTCACCGATCTGCATACTGTCTACAGACAGTAAACCTCACCGCTCTGCATACTGTCTATAGACAGTAAACCTCATCGCTCTGCATACACAATATATAATTGCTGTACACACAGAAACCACATAGACTGAAGCTCACTATGAAGCTAGTCTTTGTACAACAGAGACCACCAAACTACCCACCTTGCTGAAAACATTTCAGCAACAATGGACTTCATTAAAGACACATCTGTATGCCATTTGGTAATCAATTAACATTTTACATTGTCCATGTCAATCTGTTTGTATGAACGTCTATTTCTCTGTCAATGCTGCCTTTCACATGAAAGATGCTACTGTGATTACGGTTTGTCTGATGCTCACACACTGTCTGTCTGTCTGTCTGTCTGTCTGTCTGGGGTGTGTGTCTGTCGGTCTGTCTGGTCTTTCTGTCTGTCTGTCTGTCTGTCTGTCTGTCTGTCTGTCTGTCTGTCTGTCTGTCTCTGGTGTCTGTCTGTCTGTCTGTCTGTCTGTCTGTCTGTCTGTCTGTCTCTGGTGTGTGTGTGTGTCTGTCTGTCTGTCTGTCTGTCTGGTGTCTGTCTGTCTGTCTGTCTGTCTGTCTGTCTGTCTGTCTGTGTCTGGTGCGTCTGTCTGTCTGTCTGGTGTGTCTGTCTGTCTGTCCGTCTGGTGCGTCTGTATGTCTGGTGTGTCTGTCTGTCTGTCTGGTGTGTCTGTCTGTCCGTCTGGTGTGTCTGTCTGTCCGTCTGGCCTGTCTGGTCTGTCTGTCTGTCTGTCTGGTGTGTCTGTCTGTCTGTCTGGTGTGTCTGTCTGTCCGTCTGGCCTGTCTGTCTGTCTGTCTGGTGTGTCTGTCTGTCTGTCTGTCTGTCTGTCTGTCTGTCTGTCTGTCTGTCTGTCTGTCTGGTGTTTCTGTCTGTCTGTCTGGTGTGTCTGTCTGTCTGTCTGTCTGGTGTGTCTGTCTGTCTGTCTGGTGTGTCTGTCTGTCTGTCTGTCTGTCTGGTGTGTGCGTCTGCGTTTCTCTTCACAGAAGGGTGCAGGATGATGAAGAAGAAAGGTTCTAAGAGTCCAGGTCCGATCCGGCGCAGCAAGTCTCCTGCTGAATCGAGTGAGCTCATTGTTGTCTCATCTCCTATGTGACTCCATGTTGGCCCACATAGACTTTAAAACAGATTCTGCTACTCACCTTTACTATGAGCATCCATCCACCCACCCTGATTCTAAACGCAGCTAGATTTAAACCAACTGACATGGATGCATGTGGTTATTATTGTTTTTACGTGTCATTATCATCATGTGAATTTCTGTTGTATTGATTTTGTTTCATACATTTTTTTAAATGTTGAATTATATGTCTGTAATTTGCATGTTGTTGTCCAGGATTTGATTGCACAGTCAGGGTGTTTAAACCCTGGTGCCTGTTGTTGTCTGTTCTGTCTGCAATGTCTGTCTATACTGTGAGTGAGACAGTGAGGCAGACAATGTTTACTGGTGGGCACTGCCCTCTAACCTCAACACAACACTTTCTGCATGCTGTGTTGCCCAATACCCCCACTAATAAATCAAAATGGGGACACAAATAAATCCAGCCTTCGTTTGATCAGGATAATGTGAGCAGATTATGAATTACAAAATGATACTAATCCAGATCTGCTTTCCTTAAGCATTGGTGAAAATATGAAATATGAAAAGGAAACAAAGGTAGTGGAGGATTGTAAATACCTCACATCTGTCTCTAGAGCTTGGAGCTATTATTATCCGTGACAAACGCTGTCTGTGTCAAGGAGGGGGCCAACAAGATAGATAGACAGAGATTTGAAGAGAACAATCAGGAGTAAGCAGCAATCTCCCTCAACTACTAGACCTGTTATAACTACTGAAACTGTTATAACTACTAGACCTGTTATACCTACCGGACCTGTTATACCTACTAGACCTGTTATAACTACTAGACCTGTTATACCTACTAGACCTGTTATACCTACTAGACCTGTTATAACTACTGGACCTGTTATACCTACTAGACCTGTTATACCTACCGGACCTGTTATACCTACTAGACCTGTTATACCTACCGGACCTGTTATACCTACTAGACCTGTTATACCTACTAGACCTGTTATACATTATAGACCTGTTATAACTACTAGACCTGTTATACCTACCGGACCTGTTATACCTACTAGACCTGTTATACATTATAGACCTGTTATAACTACTAGACCTGTTATACCTACCAGACCTGTTATACCTACTAGACCTGTTATACATTATAGACCTGTTATAACTACTAGACCTGTTATACCTACTAGACCTGTTATAACTACTAGACCTGTTATACCTACCAGACCTGTTATACCTACTAGACCTGTTATACATTATAGACCTGTTATAACTACTAGACCTGGTATACCTACTAGACCTGTTATAACTACTAGACCTGTTATACCTACCAGACCTGTTATACCTACTAGACCTGTTATACATTATAGACACATTATAGACCTGTTATACCTACTAGACCTGTTATACCTACTAGACCTGTTATACCTACTAGACCTGTTATACCTACTAGACCTGTTATACCTACCGGACCTGTTATAACTACTAGACCTGTTATACCTACCGGACCTGTTATACCTACTAGACCTGTTATACATTATAGACCTGTTATACCTACTAGACCTGTTATACCTACCGGACCTGTTATACCTACTAGACCTGTTATACCTACTAGACCTGTTATACCTACTAGACCTGTTATACCTACTAGACCTGTTATACCTACCAAACATGTTATACCTACTAGACCTGTTATACCTACTAGACCTGTTATACCTACTAGACCTGTTATACCTACTAGACCTGTTATACCTACCAAACATGTTATACCTACTAGACCTGTTATACCTACTAGACCTGTTATACCTACTAAACCTGTTATACATTATAGACCTGTTATACCTACTAGACCTGTTATACATTATAGACCTGTTATACCTACCAGACCTGTTATACCTACCAAACATGTTATACCTACTAGACCTGTTATACCTACTAGACCTGTTATACCTACTGGACCTGTTATACCTACTAGACCTGTTATAACTACTAGACCTGTTATACCTACCAAACATGTTATACCTACTAGACCTGTTATACCTACTAGACCTGTTATACCTACTAGACCTGTTATACCTACTAGACCTGTTATAACTACTAGACCTGTTATACCTACCGGACCTGTTATAACTACTAGACCTGTTATACCTACTGGACCTGTTATACCTACCGGACCTGTTATAACTACTAGACCTGTTATACCTACCGGACCTGTTATACCTACCAAACATGTTATACCTACTAGACCTGTTATACCTACTAGACCTGTTATACCTACTGGACCTGTTATACCTACTAGACCTGTTATAACTACTAGACCTGTTACCTACCAAACATGTTATACCTACCGGACCTGTTATAACTACTAGACCTGTTATACCTACTAGACCTGTTATACCTACCAAACATGTTATACCTACTAGACCTGTTATACCTACTAGACCTGTTATACCTACTAGACCTGTTATACCTACTAAACCTGTTATACATTATAGACCTGTTATACATTATAGACCTGTTATACCTACCAGACCTGTTATACCTACCAAACATGTTATACCTACTAGACCTGTTATACCTACTAGACCTGTTATACCTACTGGACCTGTTATACCTACTAGACCTGTTATAACTACTAGACCTGTTATACCTACCAAACATGTTATACCTACTAGACCTGTTATACCTACTAGACCTGTTTTACCTACTAGACCTGTTATAACTACTAGACCTGCTATACCTACCGGACCTGTTATAACTACTAGACCTGTTATACCTACTAGACCTGTTATACCTACCGGACCTGTTATAACTACTAGACCTGTTATACCTACCGGACCTGTTATACCTACCAAACATGTTATACCTACTAGACCTGTTATACCTACTAGACCTGTTATACCTACTGGACCTGTTATACCTACTAGACCTGTTATAACTACTAGACCTGTTACCTACCAAACATGTTATACCTACTGGACCTGTTATAACTACTAGACCTGTTATACCTACTGGACCTGTTATACCTACTAGACCTGTTATACCTACTAGACCTGTTATACCTACCGGACCTGTTGTACCTACCAAACATGTTATACCTACCAAACATGTTATACCTACTAGACCTGTTATACCTACTAGACCTGTTATACCTACTGGACCTGTTATACCTACTAGACCTGTTATAACTACTAGACCTGTTATACCTACTAGACCTGTTATACCTACTAGACCTGTTATACCTACCAGACCTTTTATAACTACTAGACCTGTTATAACTACTAGACCTGTTATACCTACTGGACCTGTTATACCTACTAGACCTGTTATACCTACTAGACCTGTTATACCTACTGGACCTGTTATACCTACTAGACCTGTTATACCTACTAGACCTGTTATAACTACTGGACCTGTTATACCTACCGGACCTGTTATAACTACTAGACCTGTTATACCTACTAGACCTGTTATACCTACTAGACCTGTTATACCTACTAGACCTGTTATACCTACCAGACCTGTTATAACTACCGGACCTGTTATACCTACTGGACCTACTAGACCTGTTATACCTACTAGACCTGTTATAACTACCGGACCTGTTATACCTACCAGACCTGTTATACCTACTAGACCTGTTATACCTACTAGACCTGTTATACCTACTAGACCTGTTATAACTACTAGACCTGTTATACCTACCAAACATGTTATACCTACCAAACATGTTATACCTACTAGACCTGTTATACCTACCGGACCTGTTATACCTACTAGACCTGTTATACCTACTAGACCTGTTATACCTACCGGACCTGTTATAACTACTAGACCTGTTATACCTACTAGACCTGTTATACCTACTAGACCTGTTATACCTACTGGACCTGTTATAACTACTAGACCTGTTATACCTACTAGACCTGTTATACCTACTAGACCTGTTATACCTACTAGACCTGTTATACCTACCAGACCTGTTATACCTACTAGACCTGTTATACCTACTAGACCTGTTATACCTACCAGACCTTTTATAACTACTAGACCTGTTATAACTACTAGACCTGTTATACCTACTGGACCTGTTATACCTACTGGACCTGTTATACCTACTAGACCTGTTATACCTACTAGACCTGTTATACCTACTGGACCTGTTATACCTACTAGACCTGTTATACCTACTAGACCTGTTATACCTACTGGACCTGTTATACCTACCGGACCTGTTGTACCTACCAAACATGTTATACCTACCAAACATGTTATACCTACTAGACCTGTTATACCTACTAGACCTGTTATACCTACTGGACCTGTTATACCTACTAGACCTGTTATAACTACTAGACCTGTTATACCTACTAGACCTGTTATACCTACTAGACCTGTTATACCTACCAGACCTTTTATAACTACTAGACCTGTTATAACTACTAGACCTGTTATACCTACTGGACCTGTTATACCTACTAGACCTGTTATACCTACTAGACCTGTTATACCTACTGGACCTGTTATACCTACTAGACCTGTTATACCTACTAGACCTGTTATACCTACTAGACCTGTTATACCTACCGGACCTGTTGTACCTACCAAACATGTTATACCTACCAAACATGTTATACCTACTAGACCTGTTATACCTACTAGACCTGTTATACCTACTGGACCTGTTATACCTACTAGACCTGTTATAACTACTAGACCTGTTATACCTACTAGACCTGTTATACCTACTAGACCTGTTATACCTACTGGACCTGTTATACCTACTAGACCTGTTATACCTACTAGACCTGTTATACCTACTAGACCTGTTATACCTACCAGACCTGTTATACCTACTAGACCTGTTATACCTACTAGACCTGTTATACCTACCAGACCTTTATAACTACTAGACCTGTTATAACTACTAGACCTGTTATACCTACTGGACCTGTTATACCTACTAGACCTGTTATACCTACTGGACCTGTTATACTGTATACTAGACCTGTTATACCTACTAGACCTGTTATACCTACTAGACCTGTTATTACCGGACCTACCTACCAAACATGTTATACCTACCAAACATGTTATACCTACTAGACCTGTTATACCTACTAGACCTGTTATACCTACTGGACCTGTTATACCTACTAGACCTGTTATAACTACTAGACCTGTTATACCTACCAAACATGTTATACCTACTGGACCTGTTATACCTACTAGACCTGTTATACCTACTAGACCTGTTATAACTACTGGACCTGTTATACCTACTAGACCTGTTATACCTACTAGACCTGTTATACCTACTAGACCTGTTATACCTACCAAACATGTTATACCTACTAGACCTGTTATACCTACTAGACCTGTTATACCTACTAGACCTGTTATACCTACTAGACCTGTTATACCTACCAAACATGTTATACCTACTAGACCTGTTATACCTACTAGACCTGTTATACCTACTAAACCTGTTATACATTATAGACCTGTTATACCTACTAGACCTGTTATACATTATAGACCTGTTATACCTACCAGACCTGTTATACCTACCAAACATGTTATACCTACTAGACCTGTTATACCTACTAGACCTGTTATACCTACTGGACCTGTTATACCTACTAGACCTGTTATAACTACTAGACCTGTTATACCTACCAAACATGTTATACCTACTAGACCTGTTATACCTACTAGACCTGTTATACCTACTAGACCTGTTATACCTACTAGACCTGTTATAACTACTAGACCTGTTATACCTACCGGACCTGTTATAACTACTAGACCTGTTATACCTACTGGACCTGTTATACCTACCGGACCTGTTATAACTACTAGACCTGTTATACCTACCGGACCTGTTATACCTACCAAACATGTTATACCTACTAGACCTGTTATACCTACTAGACCTGTTATACCTACTGGACCTGTTATACCTACTAGACCTGTTATAACTACTAGACCTGTTACCTACCAAACATGTTATACCTACCGGACCTGTTATAACTACTAGACCTGTTATACCTACTAGACCTGTTATACCTACCAAACATGTTATACCTACTAGACCTGTTATACCTACTAGACCTGTTATACCTACTAGACCTGTTATACCTACTAAACCTGTTATACATTATAGACCTGTTATACATTATAGACCTGTTATACCTACCAGACCTGTTATACCTACCAAACATGTTATACCTACTAGACCTGTTATACCTACTAGACCTGTTATACCTACTTGTTATACCTACTAGACCTGTTATAACTACTAGACCTGTTATACCTACCAAACATGTTATACCTACTAGACCTGTTATACCTACTAGACCTGTTTTACCTACTAGACCTGTTATAACTACTAGACCTGCTATACCTACCGGACCTGTTATAACTACTAGACCTGTTATACCTACTAGACCTGTTATACCTACCGGACCTGTTATAACTACTAGACCTGTTATACCTACCGGACCTGTTATACCTACCAAACATGTTATACCTACTAGACCTGTTATACCTACTAGACCTGTTATACCTACTGGACCTGTTATACCTACTAGACCTGTTATAACTACTAGACCTGTTACCTACCAAACATGTTATACCTACTGGACCTGTTATAACTACTAGACCTGTTATACCTACTGGACCTGTTATACCTACTAGACCTGTTATACCTACTAGACCTGTTATACCTACCGGACCTGTTATACCTACCAAACATGTTATACCTACCAAACATGTTATACCTACTAGACCTGTTATACCTACTAGACCTGTTATACCTACTGGACCTGTTATACCTACTAGACCTGTTATAACTACTAGACCTGTTATACCTACTAGACCTGTTATACCTACTAGACCTGTTATACCTACCAGACCTTTTATAACTACTAGACCTGTTATAACTACTAGACCTGTTATACCTACTGGACCTGTTATACCTACTAGACCTGTTATACCTACTAGACCTGTTATACCTACTGGACCTGTTATACCTACTAGACCTGTTATAACTACTGGACCTGTTATACCTACCGGACCTGTTATAACTACTAGACCTGTTATACCTACTAGACCTGTTATACCTACTAGACCTGTTATACCTACTAGACCTGTTATACCTACCAGACCTGTTATAACTACCGGACCTGTTATACCTACTGGACCTACTAGACCTGTTATACCTACTAGACCTGTTATAACTACGGACCTGTTATACCTACCAGACCTGTTATACCTACTAGACCTGTTATACCTACTAGACCTGTTATACCTACTAGACCTGTTATAACTACTAGACCTGTTATACCTACCAAACATGTTATACCTACCAAACATGTTATACCTACTAGACCTGTTATACCTACCGGACCTGTTATACCTACTAGACCTGTTATACCTACTAGACCTGTTATACCTACCGGACCTGTTATAACTACTAGACCTGTTATACCTACTAGACCTGTTATACCTACTAGACCTGTTATACCTACTGGACCTGTTATAACTACTAGACCTGTTATACCTACTAGACCTGTTATACCTACTAGACCTGTTATACCTACTAGACCTGTTATACCTACCAGACCTGTTATACCTACTAGACCTGTTATACCTACTAGACCTGTTATACCTACCAGACCTTTTATAACTACTAGACCTGTTATAACTACTAGACCTGTTAGACCTGTTATACCTACTGGACCTGTTATACCTACTAGACCTGTTATACCTACTAGACCTGTTATACCTACTGGACCTGTTATACCTACTAGACCTGTTATACCTACTAGACCTGTTATACCTACTGGACCTGTTATACCTACCGGACCTGTTGTACCTACCAAACATGTTATACCTACCAAACATGTTATACCTACTAGACCTGTTATACCTACTAGACCTGTTATACCTACTGGACCTGTTATACCTACTAGACCTGTTATAACTACTAGACCTGTTATACCTACTAGACCTGTTATACCTACTAGACCTGTTATACCTACCAGACCTTTTATAACTACTAGACCTGTTATAACTACTAGACCTGTTATACCTACTGGACCTGTTATACCTACTAGACCTGTTATACCTACTAGACCTGTTATACCTACTGGACCTGTTATACCTACTAGACCTGTTATACCTACTAGACCTGTTATACCTACTAGACCTGTTATACCTACCGGACCTGTTGTACCTACCAAACATGTTATACCTACCAAACATGTTATACCTACTAGACCTGTTATACCTACTAGACCTGTTATACCTACTGGACCTGTTATACCTACTAGACCTGTTATAACTACTAGACCTGTTATACCTACTAGACCTGTTATACCTACTAGACCTGTTATACCTACTGGACCTGTTATACCTACTAGACCTGTTATACCTACTAGACCTGTTATACCTACTAGACCTGTTATACCTACCAGACCTGTTATACCTACTAGACCTGTTATACCTACTAGACCTGTTATACCTACCAGACCTTTTATAACTACTAGACCTGTTATAACTACTAGACCTGTTATACCTACTGGACCTGTTATACCTACTAGACCTGTTATACCTACTAGACCTGTTATACCTACTAGACCTGTTATACCTACTGTTATACCTACTAGACCTGTTATAACGGACCTGTTGTACCTACCAAACATGTTATACCTACCAAACATGTTATACCTACTAGACCTGTTATACCTACTAGACCTGTTATACCTACTGGACCTGTTATACCTACTAGACCTGTTATAACTACTAGACCTGTTATACCTACCAAACATGTTATACCTACTGGACCTGTTATACCTACTAGACCTGTTATACCTACTAGACCTGTTATAACTACTGGACCTGTTATACCTACCGGACCTGTTATAACTACTAGACCTGTTATACCTACTGGACCTGTTATACCTACTGGACCTGTTATACCTACTAGACCTGTTATACCTACCAGACCTGTTATACCTACCAAACATGTTATATCTACCAAACATGTTATACCTACTAGACCTGTTATACCTACCGGACCTGTTATACCTACTAGACCTGTTATACCTACCGGACCTGTTATAACTACTAGTCCTGTTATACCTACTAGACCTGTTATACCTACTAGACCTGTTATACCTACTAGACCTGTTATACCTACTGGACCTGTTATACCTACTAGACCTGTTATAACTACTAGACCTGTTATACCTACTAGACCTGTTATACCTACTAGACCTGTTATACCTACTGGACCTGTTATACCTACTAGACCTGTTATACCTACTAGACCTGTTATACCTACTGGACCTGTTATACCTACCGGACCTGTTATACCTACCGGACCTGTTATAACTACCGGACCTGTTATAACTACCGGACCTGTTATACCTACTAGACATGTTATAACTACCGGACCTGTTATACCTACTGGACCTACTAGACCTGTTATACCTACTAGACCTGTTATACCTACCAGACCTGTTATACCTACTAGACCTGTTATACCTACTAGACCTGTTATACCTACCAGACCTGTTATAACTACTAGACCTGTTATAACTACTAGACCTGTTATACCTACTAGACCTGTTATACCTACTGGACCTGTTATACCTACTGGACCTGTTATACCTACTGGACCTGTTATACCTACTAGACCTGTTATAACTACTAGACATGTTATACCTACTAGACCTGTTATACCTACTAGACCTGTTATACCTACTAGACCTGTTATAACTACTAGACCTGTTATACCTACTGGACCTGTTATACCTACCGGACCTGTTATAACTACTAGACCTGTTATACCTACTAGACCTGTTATAACTACTAGACCTGTTATACCTACTAGACCTGTTATACCTACTAGACCTGTTATACCTACTAGACCTGTTATACCTACTGGACCTGTTATAACTACTAGACCTGTTATACCTACTAGACCTGTTATACCTACTGGACCTGTTATACCTACCGGACCTGTTATACCTTCCGGACCTGTTATAACTACTGGACCTGTTATACCTACTAGACCTGTTATACCTACTAGACCTGTTATAACTACCGGACCTGTTATACCTACTGGACCTACTAGACCTGTTATACCTACTAGACCTGTTATAACTACCGGACCTGTTATACCTACTCGACCTAATAGACCTGTTATACCTACTAGACCTGTTATACCTACCAGACCTGTTATACCTACTAGACCTGTTATACCTACTAGACCTGTTATACCTACCAGACCTGTTATAACTACTAGACCTGTTATAACTACTAGACCTGTTATACCTACTGGACCTGTTATACCTACTAGACCTGTTATACCTACTAGACCTGTTATACCTACTAGACCTGTTATACCTACCAGACCTGTTATAACTACTAGACCTGTTATAACTACTAGACCTGTTATACCTACTGGACCTGTTATACCTACTAGACCTGTTATACCTACTAGACCTGTTATACCTACTGGACCTGTTATACCTACTAGACCTGTTATACCTACTAGACCTGTTATACCTACTAGACCTGTTATACCTACCGGACCTGTTATACCTACCAAACATGTTATACCTACCAGACCTGTTATACCTACCAGACCTGTTATACCTACTAGACCTGTTATACCTACTAGACCTGTTATACCTACCAGACCTGTTATAACTACTAGACCTGTTATACCTACTAGACCTGTTATACCTACTAGACCTGTTATAACTACCGGACCTGTTATACCTACTGGACCTACTAGACCTGTTATACCTACTAGACCTGTTATAACTACCGGACCTGTTATACCTACTGGACCTACTAGACCTGTTATACCTACTAGACCTGTTATACCTACCAGACCTGTTATACCTACTAGACCTGTTATACCTACTAGACCTGTTATACCTACCAGAACTGTTATAACTACTAGACCTGTTATAACTACTAGACCTGTTATAACTACTAGACCTGTTATACCTACTGGACCTGTTATACCTACTAGACCTGTTATACCTACTAGACCTGTTATACCTACTGGACCTGTTATAACTACTAGACCTGTTATACCTACTAGACCTGTTATACCTACTGGACCTGTTATACCTACCGGACCTGTTATACCTTCCGGACCTGTTATAACTACTGGACCTGTTATACCTACTAGACCTGTTATACCTACTAGACCTGTTATAACTACCGGACCTGTTATACCTACTGGACCTACTAGACCTGTTATACCTACTAGACCTGTTATAACTACCGGACCTGTTATACCTACTGGACCTAATAGACCTGTTATACCTACTAGACATGTTATACCTACCAGACCTGTTATACCTACTAGACCTGTTATACCTACTAGACCTGTTATACCTACCAGACCTGTTATAACTACTAGACCTGTTATACTAGACTACCTACTGGACCTGTTATACCTACTAGACCTGTTATACCTACTAGACCTGTTATACCTACTAGACCTGTTATACCTACCAGACCTGTTATAACTACTAGACCTGTTATAACTACTAGACCTGTTATACCTACTGGACCTGTTATACCTACTAGACCTGTTATACCTACTAGACCTGTTATACCTACTGGACCTGTTATACCTACTAGACCTGTTATACCTACTAGACCTGTTATACCTACTAGACCTGTTATACCTACCGGACCTGTTATACCTACCAAACATGTTATACCTACCAGACCTGTTATACCTACCAGACCTGTTATACCTACTAGACCTGTTATACCTACTAGACCTGTTATACCTACCAGACCTGTTATAACTACTAGACCTGTTATACCTACTAGACCTGTTATACCTACTAGACCTGTTATAACTACCGGACCTGTTATACCTACTGGACCTACTAGACCTGTTATACCTACTAGACCTGTTATAACTACCGGACCTGTTATACCTACTGGACCTACTAGACCTGTTATACCTACTAGACCTGTTATACCTACCAGACCTGTTATACCTACTAGACCTGTTATACCTACTAGACCTGTTATACCTACCAGAACTGTTATAACTACTAGACCTGTTATAACTACTAGACCTGTTATAACTACTAGACCTGTTATACCTACTGGACCTGTTATACCTACTAGACCTGTTATACCTACTAGACCTGTTATACCTACTAGACCTGTTATACCTACCGGACCTGTTATACCTACCAAACATGTTATACCTACTAGACCTGTTATACCTACCAGACCTGTTATACCTACCAGACCTGTTATACCTACTAGACCTGTTATACCTACTAGACCTGTTATACCTACCAGACCTGTTATAACTACTAGACCTGTTATACCTACTAGACCTGTTATACCTACTAGACCTGTTATAACTACCGGACCTGTTATACCTACTGGACCTACTAGACCTGTTATACCTACTAGACCTGTTATAACTACCGGACCTGTTATACCTACTGGACCTACTAGACCTGTTATACCTACTAGACCTGTTATACCTACCAGACCTGTTATACCTACTAGACCTGTTATACCTACTAGACCTGTTATACCTACCAGAACTGTTATAACTACTAGACCTGTTATAACTACTAGACCTGTTATACCTACTGGACCTGTTATACGTTCTAGACCTGTTATACCTACTAGACCTGTTATACCTACTGGACCTGTTATACCTACTAGACCTGTTATACCTACTAGACCTGTTATACCTACCGGACCTGTTATACCTACCAAACATGTTATACCTACTAGACCTGTTATACCTACCAGACCTGTTATACCTACCAGACCTGTTATACCTACTAGACCTGTTATACCTACTAGACCTGTTATACCTACCGGACCTGTTATAACTACTAGACCTGTTATACCTACTAGACCTGTTATAACTACTAGACCTGTTATACCTACTAGACCTGTTATACCTACTAGACCTGTTATACCTACTAGACCTGTTATACCTACTGGACCTGTTATAACTACTAGACCTGTTATACCTACTAGACCTGTTATACCTACTGGACCTGTTATACCTACCGGACCTGTTATACCTACCGGACCTGTTATAACTACTGGACCTGTTATACCTACTAGACCTGTTATACCTACTAGACCTGTTATAACTACCGGACCTGTTATACCTACTGGACCTACTAGACCTGTTATACCTACTAGACCTGTTATAACTACCGGACCTGTTATACCTACTGGACCTACTAGACCTGTTATACCTACTAGACCTGTTATACCTACTAGACCTGTTATACCTACTAGACCTGTTATACCTACCAGACCTGTTATAACTACTAGACCTGTTATAACTACTAGACCTGTTATACCTACTGGACCTGTTATACCTACTAGACCTGTTATACCTACTAGACCTGTTATACCTACTGGACCTGTTATACCTACTGGACCTGTTATACCTACTAGACCTGTTATACCTACTAGACCTGTTATACCTACTGGACCTGTTATACCTACCAAACATGTTATACCTACTAGACCTGTTATACCTACCATACCTGTTATACCTACCAGACCTGTTATACCTACTAGACCTGTTATACCTACTAGACCTGTTATACCTACCAGACCTGTTATAACTACTAGACCTGTTATACCTACTAGACCTGTTATACCTACTAGACCTGTTATACCTACTAGACCTGTTATACCTACTGGACCTGTTATACCTACTAGACCTGTTATAACTACTAGACCTGTTACCTACCAAACATGTTATACCTACTGGACCTGTTATAACTACTAGACCTGTTATACCTACCAGACCTGTTATACCTACCAGACCTGTTATACCTACTAGACCTGTTATACCTACTAGACCTGTTATACCTACCAGACCTGTTATAACTACTAGACCTGTTATACCTACTAGACCTGTTATACCTACTAGACCTGTTATAACTACCGGACCTGTTATACCTACTGGACCTACTAGACCTGTTATACCTACTAGACCTGTTATAACTACCGGACCTGTTATACCTACTGGACCTACTAGACCTGTTATACCTACTAGACCTGTTATACCTACTGGACCTACTAGACCTGTTATACCTACTAGACCTGTTATAACTACCGGACCTGTTATACCTACTGGACCTACTAGACCTGTTATACCTACTAGACCTGTTATACCTACTGGACCTACTAGACCTGTTATACCTACTAGACCTGTTATAACTACCGGACCTGTTATACCTACTGGACCTACTAGACCTGTTATACCTACTAGACCTGTTATACCTACCAGACCTGTTATACCTACTAG
This sequence comes from Oncorhynchus nerka, assembly GCF_034236695.1. NCBI lineage: Eukaryota > Metazoa > Chordata > Actinopteri > Salmoniformes > Salmonidae > Oncorhynchus > Oncorhynchus nerka. Next base: position 30,526,290 of record NC_088414.1, read on the forward strand.
ACCTGTTATACCTACCGGACCTGTTATAACTACTAGACCTGTTATACCTACTAGACCTGTTATAACTACTAGACCTGTTATACCTACTAGACCTGTTATACCTACTAGACCTGTTATACCTACTAGACCTGTTATACCTACTGGACCTGTTATAACTACTAGACCTGTTATACCTACTAGACCTGTTATACCTACTGGACCTGTTATACCTACCGGACCTGTTATACCTACCGGACCTGTTATAACTACTGGACCTGTTATACCTACTAGACCTGTTATACCTACTAGACCTGTTATAACTACCGGACCTGTTATACCTACTGGACCTACTAGACCTGTTATACCTACTAGACCTGTTATAACTACCGGACCTGTTATACCTACTGGACCTACTAGACCTGTTATACCTACTAGACCTGTTATACCTACCAGACCTGTTATACCTACTAGACCTGTTATACCTACTAGACCTGTTATACCTACCAGACCTGTTATAACTACTAGACCTGTTATAACTACTAGACCTGTTATACCTACTGGACCTGTTATACCTACTAGACCTGTTATACCTACTAGACCTGTTATACCTACTGGACCTGTTATACCTACTGGACCTGTTATACCTACTAGACCTGTTATACCTACTAGACCTGTTATACCTACTGGACCTGTTATACCTACCAAACATGTTATACCTACTAGACCTGTTATACCTACCATACCTGTTATACCTACCAGACCTGTTATACCTGTTATACCTACTAGACCTGTTATACCTACCAGACCTGTTATAACTACTAGACCTGTTATACCTACTAGACCTGTTATACCTACTAGACCTGTTATAACTACCGGACCTGTTATACCTACTGGACCTACTAGACCTGTTATACCTACTAGACCTGTTATAACTACCGGACCTGTTATACCCACTGGACCTACTAGACCTGTTATACCTACTAGACCTGTTATACCTACTATACCTGTTATACCTACCAGACCTGTTATAACTACTAGACCTGTTATAACTACTAGACCTGTTATACCTACTGGACCTGTTATACCTACTAGACCTGTTATACCTACTAGACCTGTTATACCTACTGGACCTGTTATACCTACTAGACCTGTTATACCTACTAGACCTGTTATACCTACCGGACCTGTTATACCTACCAAACATGTTATACCTACTAGACCTGTTATACCTACCAGACCTGTTATACCTACCAGACCTGTTATACCTACTAGACCTGTTATACCTACTAGACCTGTTATACCTACCGGACCTGTTATAACTACCGGACCTGTTATACCTACTGGACCTACTAGACCTGTTATACCTACTAGACCTGTTATAACTACCGGACCTGTTATACCTACTGGACCTACTAGACCTGTTATACCTACTAGACCTGTTATACCTACTAGACCTGTTATACCTACTAGACCTGTTATACCTACTGGACCTGTTATACCTACTAGACCTGTTATACCTACTAGACCTGTTATACCTACTAGACCTGTTATACCTACCGGACCTGTTATACTTACCAAACATGTTATACCTACTAGACCTGTTATACCTACCAGACCTGTTATACCTACCAGACCTGTTATACCTACTAGACCTGTTATACCTACCAGACCTGTTATAACTACTAGACCTGTTATACCTACTAGACCTGTTATACCTACTAGACCTGTTATACCTACTGGACCTGTTATACCTACTAGACCTGTTATACCTACTAGACCTGTTATACCTACTCATCATATGGTCAGTGTGTTCACTAGACAGGTGAAAGGTTGATGACACAAGATGGCACCATTATTTACTTTTTTCTCACACCAATTCATCCAGTGAGGTGCACACATAGGCTAATATATTAACACACCATTAAGGTGCTATCCTAGCTGACGTGTCACGCCGACTGATTGGTTTAGTGTCGCATGCCCCCTGGTCTTGTCACTACACAGTGAGGTGCACACATAGGCTAAGATATTAACACACCATTAAGGTGCTATCCTAGCTGACGTGTCACGCCGACTGATTGGTTTATTGTCGCATGCCCCCTGGTCTTGTCACTGCACAGTCAGGTGCACACATAGGCTAAGATATTAACACACCATTAAGGTGCTATCCTAGCCTACGTGTCACGCCGACTGATTGGTTTAGTGTCGCATGCCCCCTGGTCTTGTCACTACACAGTGAGGTGCACACATAGGCTAAGATATTAACACACCATTAAGGTGCTATCCTAGCCTACGTGTCACGCCGACTGATTGGTTTAGTGTCGCATGCCCCCTGGTCTTGTCACTACACAGTGAGGTGCACACATAGGCTAAGATATTAACACACCATTAAGGTGCTATCCTAGCTGACGTGTCACGCCGACTGATTGGGTTAGTGTCGCATGCCCCCTGGTCTTGTCACTACACAGTGAGGTGCTTGCTCAGACTGAACTCACTGATCAAATTTTATCCAAATTTGTGCACCTCCATTAAGTATGTTGTGTTTCGTTTAATATTTCAGTGTGTACCGGTGGGGCCCAGGCTTGTAAAGGCAGCAGATGGACAGCCAAGTGGCTAGTCCTTCTAATTTGTCCAAGGTTAAACAGCCTCTTTATTGTGATGAGGGTAGAGTGGCTCCCGGGTGGGTGGAATCAGGATGGGTGGGGGGACACATAGGGTAGAGACAGGGGTAGAGGGTACCAGTGGTGGCCTGTTTAATTTGATCTGATGCAGCCGCATCATGAGCAGGAAAACAATAAGGCAAATGTCCTAATGAAAACGATTTTTACAGCCTCCACAGAGGCCCCAATTTTACACTGCAGTCACAAATGATCAAAATAGTTTGGTTTTAAAGGACATCATCACACTGTTTTATATTTGGTATTACATTGTGTTGGCTTGGTCTGAAAATATTTATTGTATATTGATTATATGTTTATCATGGTGGTAGTAAACGTAATCCTGACTGCCAGCATGCTTGCTCCCTCTTATGTACCTTCCCAATATTAACCCTACTTACTCCCTCCTCCAATGGTGGTTTGGGTTTTACTCTTTTGTTCACGCTTTTGTTTGTTATTTTAGTTTTGTTGCAGATTTGTGTTATTTTTCTTCATTTGAAATAAAATCCAGGTTTTCTGTGATGTACCCCTGCTTCTCTCCATAACACCCTGCCCTTGTTGTTTTATTCAATTTATATTTAAAGCCTGGAATCAGACTAAAAGTTCATCTCCTGGCCATTATACTGCTTTACATCATATACACCCATAGACAAATCTTCTGAAATAGGCATGGACTAGAATACTCCATATCGTCATTGCCTTCCCAACCTAGTTCTGTCTATACTGCTTTCATATCATTCATTCTTAGCTTTTTAGTTCTGGTTTTAGTTAAATAGACATTTTTGATCTGGATGAAGATATGAACGTTATGGAATTGAAGTTGGCTTCATCTGCAAAGCTCTGCTCTTGTGCTACTGTACCTGTTACCAATTCATTCTGGAAGAGAGAGTGGCCATCTGTTTTAGTCTTTCCTTCGGGATTCAGTTTTGCTCTTTTAAAATGTCTTACTCCACAAACTACGACATCACACCACTCTGATGTAAACACTGTCTAGGCCAGGGGTATCTTAGCAACCTGAAAGGGCTGTAGAGTAATGGCCAAATGTACCCGGCAGAGAGGAACAAACAGGGACCCAGTCAGTCAGCCGCCCAGAGAGACTCTGTCCACAGCCAAGTGAGGGTCAAGCACTCAATGAATCAATCAAATGTATTGTATAAAGTCCTTTTTACATCAGCAGTTGTCATAAAGTGCTATACAGATACTCAGCTTAAAACTCCACAGAGCAAGCAATGCAGATGTAGAAGCATAGTGGCTTGGAAAAACGCCCTAGAAAGCGAGGAATCTAGGAAAAAACCCAGAGAGGAACCGGGCTCTGAGGAGTGGCCAGACCTCTCCTGGCTGTGACAGACATTACTCCTGGCATACAGGTCTTACACAATCTAATTCACTGGTCTCTCTCTTTTTCTCTTATTCTCTCTCTTTACACCTTTTCTTTCTCACTCCGTCTGGGTTCTCACAGCCAACGGGACGGGCTCCAGCAGCCAGCTCTCTACCCCAATTTCCAAGCAGTCCCCCACCTCCACCCCCAACAGCCCAGGCATCCACCGCAAGCAGTCCCCCACCTCCACCCCCAACAGCCCAGGCATCCACCGCAAGCAGAAGGTACCCCATTTTCTCCACTACCTATCCCTCCCTCTCTTTCCCTGTTCTCCCTCATACTGCCTTCTCTCTTCATCTCTCTCATACTTCACCTACAAGCCCATAGCTCAGCTCAGAACTCATTGAACAGGATCTGTCCCCTAGCTCAGGCGTTTTCAAACGAGGATCCACGGTGTCCGCTGAAGTACTCAGGGGGTCCGCAAAGTAGTGTGACACAGACAACAACACAGAGTTACACATGGAGTAAACAATAAACAAGCCAATAACACAATAAACAAATCAATGACACAGTAGAAAAAATAAAGTCTATATACAGTGTGTGCAAAAGGCATGAGGAGGTAGGCAATAAATAGGCCATAGGAGCGAACAGTTACAATTTAGCAGATTAACACTGGAGTGATAAATGAGCAGATGATGATGTGCAAGTAAAGATACTGGTGTGCAAAAGAGCAGAAAAGTAAGGTAGATGGATTGGGTGGGCTATTTACAGATGGACTATGTACAGCTGCAGCGACTGGTTAGCTGCTCAGATAGTTGATGTTTAAAGTTGGTGAGGGAAATAAAAGTCTCCAACGATTTTTGCAATTCGTTCCAGTCACTGGCAGCAGAGAACCGGAAGGAAAGGCGGTCAAAGGAGATGTTGGCTTTAGGGATGATCAGTGAGATATAGCAGCTGGAACGTGTGCTACGGGTGGGTGTTGTTATCATGACCAGTGAACTGAGATAAGGCGGAGCTTTACCTAGCATAGACTTATAGATGACCTGGAGCCAGTCGGTCTGGTGACGAATGTGTAGCGAGGGCCAGCCGACTAGAGCATACAGGTCGCAGTGGTAGGTGGTATAATTTGATTTGGTAACAAAAGGGATGGCACTGTGATAGACTGCATCCAGTTTGCTGAGTAGAGTGTTGGAAGCTATTTTGTAGATGACATCCCCGAAGTCGAGGATCGGTAGGATAGTCAGTTTTACTAGGGTAAGTTTGGTGGCGTGAGTGAAGGAGGCTTTGTTGCGAAATAGAAAAGCATGCATTTGGTTTTACTAGCGTTTAAGAGCAGTTGGAGGCCATGGAAGGAGTGATGTATGACATTGAAGCTTGTTTGGAGGTTAGTTAGCACAGTGTCCAAGGAAGGGCCAGATGTATACGGAATGGTGTCGTCTGCGTAGAGGTGGATCAGGGAATCGCCCGCAGCAAGAGCGACATCATTGATATATACAGAGAAGAGAGTCAGCCCGAGAATTGAACCCTGTAGTACCCCGATAGAACCCCATAGCTATCTAGCATTAGTGCAATGACAGGAAGTCTACAGGAACAGTTAGCATGCTAGCTGTTTTTGTTCATCCGACTCTAGGGCAGTAGATAAATGACTATCTTGAACTACCCATTTAATATGGAGGAAATTACAGTCATTGGAGCCAATTACAGTTTTTTTTCTGTATAGAAAATTCTTTGTCTTAGTCTAAGTGGGCAATTTTCAGGATCGAAGAGTGTCAACTTAAATGACCAAAACCAGATCGAAGAATAATTAATACCATCTTTGAGAACTAACAATCAAATTAAAGCTAGACACTAGCTAGGTTTCCACTCAATTGGCGACAGGTCTTGATGTGAATGTTCTAAAATCCGCATAAAGAAAATATACACCAGCAGTGGTGAGTTTCCACCAAACAGACTTTTTGCAGATAGAAATCAGAGTGTGATGACGTAGTGCACACACAGTACTTTTTCATGTACAAAATACATGTCACAAACTGTTGCTTTAAATAGCAAATGTGTCTACTCTGTTCTTGGGGCTTTAGCAAATGGCTTGCAGATACAGTGTGGGTAGGGTGTGCCATGCCGGTATGCTTGTCTACATGATGAGATTATTATGGCAAATATTTGTATTTGTTAAACGGCAGTCAAGCATCGATCATCATGTCACCAATCAGACCCTTGATATTTATTGGAAAAGATAATTAAGATTACTGTGCACTTTCCCCACCCTGTGAAGTTTATCATAAGTTATTTAATCTGGAGCCTAATAAACTGCATTGTTTCCAGAGTCGTAGTGGGAGGACTAGGGCTGTTGCGGTGACCGTATTACCGCGGTCACGAGTCATGAAGGCAGTCAAATTCCACATGACCATTTAGTCACGGAAATTAGTCTTCTCCAAGCTTTGATGCTGGTCATTAGTAACCTACCAAACTGTCTAACTGCCTGGTACTCAGCACTTTATTATTTATCTGTTGCCCCTCTAATCACTCTGACATCGATGCAAATGTAATCAAACACTTCATGAGAGCCCATGAGCAACATTTCTATAGTCTATGCAATTATGGGAGAAAACAGAGTGATGGCCTCTAATAAAAAGAGGAGGATCCCATCAGCTTTCTATAGGCTAGGCCTAGTATATTTATCTCTCAACTTTCCTGAAATTAAGCACATTGCTTATATTTACCACAGGAGTGTAATGTAGACGCTAGGAGTAGGGAAGCACGTGTAGGTGGTGAGTTTAATAATAAACGGAACAGAGAACAATATAACAAACACGAGTTTCAAACATGAAAGACACAGTTCCATTCCTCAGACAGTATTTACTAAGGGAGTGACAGATTTAGGTGAGGTAATCAGTGAAGTGATGGAGTCCAGGTGTGCCTAATGATGAATGTCTGGACTGGTGGTTAGTAAACCGGCGACGTTGAACGCCGGAGGGAAGGAGCTGGAGTAGACGTGACAAGGAGTATAGACTACCTGGCTGGCATGAAAATAAACCATTCGGGAAAAGCATCCTCCATTTGCTATTTAAGTGCATAGATGACATGTATTTTTTCCCCTGCCCCTGTTTTGATACAGGTGCATGATAATGGTCCATTCTAAATCAAAACTAATTTCATACATGCAGTACCAGTCAAACGTTTGGACACACCTACTCATTCAAGGGTTTTTCTTTACTTGTACTATTTTCTACATTGTAGAATAATAATGAAGACATCAAAACTATGAAATAACACAAATGGAATCATGTATTAACCAAAAAAGTGTTAAACAAATCAAAATATATTTTAGATTTGAGATTTTTCAAAGTAGCCACCTTTTGCCTTGATGACAGCTTTGTACACTCTTGGCATTCTCTCAACCAATAAACATGAGCAATTAATATTAGACTGGTGGAAGTCTGTCCTTTGGTCTGATGAGTCCAAATTTGAGATCCTTGGTTCCAACTGCAGTGTCTTTGTGAGATGATCTCCGCATGTGTGGTTCCCACCATGAAGCATGGAGGTGTGATGGTGACACTGTCTGTGATTTATATAGAATTCAAGGCACACTAACCAGTATGGCTACCAGGGCGTTCTGCAGCGATACACCATCCCATCTGGTTTGCGCTTAGTAGGACTATCATTTGTTTTTCAACAGGACAATGACCCAACACACCTCTAGGCTGTGTAAGGGCTATTTGACCAAGAAGGAGAGTGATGGAGTGCTGTATCAGATGACCCCGCCTCCACAATCACCCGACCTCAACCCAATTGAGGTGGTTTGGGATGAGTTGGACCGCAGAAGGAAGGAAAAACAGCCAACTAGTGCCCCTCATATGTGGGAACTCCTTCAAGACTGTTGGAAAAGCATTCCTCATGAAGCTGGTTGAGAGAATGCTAAGAGTGTACAAAGCTGTCATCAAGGCAAAGGGTGGCTACTGTGAAGAATATAAAATATAAAACAGAAATATCTTATTTACATAAGTGTTCAGACCCTTTGCTATGAGACTGGAAATTGAGCTCAGGTGCATCCTGTTTCCATTGATCATCCTTGAGATGTTACTACAACTTGAAGTACACCTGTAGTAAATTCAATTGATTGGACATGATTTGGAAAGGCACACATGTCACACCCTGACCTAAGAGATCCTTTAAATGTTTTATGTGGTAGGTCAGGATGTGACTACGGTGGGAAATCTATGTTTATATTTCTTTGTTGGCCGAGTATGGTTCCCAATCAGAGGCAGCTGTCTATCGTTGTCTCTGATTGGGGATCATATTTAGGCAGCCCTTTTTCCCACCTTCAGTTGTGGGATCTTGTCTTTGTGTGTTGCATGTGTTGCACTCCTAGCTTTACATTCGTTGAGTTGTTTGTTTTTTGGTGGAACATTTAAAATTAAAGAAAATATACGCCTACCACGTTGCACCTTGGGCTTCATTTAACGACGGACGTTACAACACACCTGTCTATATAAGGTCCCACAGTTGACAGTGCATGTCAGAGCAGAAACCAAGCCATGAGGTTGAAGGAATTGTCCGTAGCGCTCCTGGACAGGATTCTTTCGAAGCACAGATCTTGGGAAGGGTTCCAAAAAAATGTCTGCAGTATTGAAGGTCCCCAAGAACACTGTGGACACCAGAACACCAGCCAAACTAAGCATTTGGGGGAGAAGGGCATTGGTCAGGGAGGTGACCAAGAATCCGATGGTCACTCTGACAGAGTTTGAGTTCCTCTATGGAGATGAGAGAACAACAATCTCTGCAGAACTCCACCAGTCAGGCCTTTATGGTAGAGTGGCCAGACTGATGCCACTCCTCCGTAAAAGGCACATGACAGCCTGCTTGGAGTTTGCCAAAAGGCACCTAAAGACTCTCAGACCATGAGAAACAAGATTCTCTGGTCTGATGAAACCAAGATTGAACTCATTGGCCTGAATGCCAAGCATCACGTCTGGAGGAAACCTGGCACAATCCCTACGGTGAAGCATGGTGGTGGCAGCATCAAGCTGTGGGGATGATTTTCAGTGGCAGGGACTGGGAGACAAGTCAGGATTGAGGGAAAGATGAATGGAGAAAAGTACAGAGAGATCCTTGATGAAAACCTGCTCCAGAGCGCTCATGACCTCAGATTAGGGCAAAGGTTCACCTTCCAACAGGACAACGACATTAAGCACACAGCCAAGACAACGCATGAGTGGTTTTGGGACAGGTCCTTGAGTGTCCCAGCCAGTGCCCGGACTTGAACCTGATTGAACATCTCTAGAGAGACCTGAAAATAGCTGTGCAGCGACGCTCCCCATCCAACCTGACAGGGCTTGAGAAGATCTGCAGAGAAGAATGGGAGAAACTCCTCAAATACAGGTGTGCCAAGCTTGTAGGTTAATACCCAAGAATACTCAAGAAGACTCGAGGCTGTAACTGCCAAAGGTGCTTTAACAAAGTACTTAATAAAGGGTATTTTTTATATATTTTTTTACATTTTTTTTTTTTTTGTGTGACTTTTTTCTTGCACAAAAAAACTGTTTTTGGGATATTGTGTGTAGATTGGTGGGGGGGGGGATTATTTAATCCATTTTAGAATAAGGTTGTAATGAAACAAAATTTGGAAAAAGTCAAGGGGTCTGAATACTTTCTGAATGCACTGTATCTGCGATATTAAAGCTAAACATGTATAATAATAGTTAGTCACAAAATTGTACCGACCGTTCCTGTTTCCATCACAACTCTCGTTATTTTTTTCCTTACGGTATGACTTGACTCGCATAAAAACTGTAGATGGAAACATTGTTTGTCAGGGAGAATCGAAAATTCCAAAATCAGGCTTTCAGGGCACAAGCCCGTATATTATTTTATAATGTTTCCACAGAGGAACACCGCAGTAGTCATGGCAAAATGCATAGAATTGCAGGAAATTAGCTTTAAAAACATCAAAATTGTCTCTCAGCGCCATGGAAAAATGGGTAGAATTGCAGAATGTGCTTTACTATAGCAAATTTTCTCTATGGCGCCAAGATACCTTTCTAGCAAATAGACTTTTAGTCTCCACTTCCTCTTCTAGTGAACTGTGGGGAGGTCATAATAATGAAACTGTCTACCAAATACACTGCTCAAAAAAATAAAGGGAACACTTAAACAACACAATGTAACTCCAAGTCAATCGCACTTCTGTGAAATCAAACTGTCCACTTAGGAAACAACACTGATTGACAATACATTTCACATGCTGTTGTGCAACTGGAATAGACAACAGGTGGAAATTCTAGGCAATTAGCAAGACACCCCCAATAAAGGAGTGGTTCTGCAGGTGGTGACCACAGACCACTTCTCAGTTCCTATGCTTCCTGGCTGATGTTTTGGTCACTTTTGAATGTTGGCGGTGCTTTCACTCTAGTGGTAGCATGAGACGGAGTCTACAACCCACACAAGTGGCTCAGGTAGTGCAGGTCATCCAGGATGGCACATCAATGTGAGCTGTGGCAAGAAGGTTTGCTGTGTCTGTCAGCGTAGTGTCCAGAGCATGGAGGCGCTACCAGGAGATAGGCCAGTACATCAGGAGACGTGGAGGAGGCCGTAGGAGGGAAACAACCCAGCAGCAGGACCGCTACCTCCGCCTTTGTGCACTGCCAGAGCCCTGCAAAATGACCTCCAGCAGGCCACAAATGTGCATGTGTCTGCTCAAACGGTCAGAAACAGACTCCATGAGGGTGGTATGAGGGCCCGACGTCCACAGGTTGGGGTTGTGCTTACAGCCCAACACCGTGCAGGACGTTTGGCATTTGCCAGAGAACACCAAGATTGGCAAATTCGCCACTGGTGCCCTGTGCTCTTCACAGATGAAAGCAGGTTCACACTGAGCACATGTGACAGAGTCTGGAGACGCCGTGGAGAACATTCTGCTGCCTGCAACATCCTCCAGCATGGTGTGGGGTGGCATTTCTTTGGGGCGCCACACAGCCCTCCATGTGCTCACCAGAGGTAGCCTGACTGCCATTAGGTACCGAGATGAGATCCTCAGACCCCTTGTGAGACCATATGCTGGTGCGGTTGGCCCTGGGTTCCTCCTAATGCAAGACAATGCTAGACCTCATGTGACTGGAGTGTGTCAGCAGTTCCTGCAAGAGGAAGGCATTGATGCTATGGACTGGCCCGCCCGTTCCCCAGACCTGAATCCAATTGAGCACATCTGGGACATCATGTTTCGCTCCATCCACCAACGCCACGTTGCACCACAGACTGTCCAGGAGTTGGCGGATGCTTTAGTCCAGGTCTGGGAGGAGATCCCTCAGGAGACCATCCGCCACCTCATCAGGAGCATGCCCAGGCGTTGTAGGGAGATCATACAGGCACGTGGAGGCCACACACACTACTGAGCCTCATTTTGACTTGTTTTAAGGACATTACATCAAAGTTGGATCAGCCTGTAGTGTGGTTTTCCACTTTAATTTTGAGTGTGACTCCAAATCCAGACCTCCATGGGTTGATACATTTGATTTCCATTGATAATTTTTGTGTGATTTTGTTGTCAGCACATTCAACTATGTAAAGAAAAAGTATTTAATAAGAATATTTCATTCATTCCGATCTAGGATGTGTTATTTTAGTGTTCCCTTAATTTTTTTAAGCAGTGTATATTCATAAAATGTTGATTACTTCTACTTACCATTACCATTCATCTGATAAGACAAGATGTGTGTTTTTTTGTTTTATTAATATATACCTGGTCTGGCTGTTTGCCTGGACAGGGGTCTCTGGGCAAGAAAAGTTTGAAAAACCCTGGCCCAGCTCATTCAGATAATGACCCTCCATGTTTTTCCCTGTAGGATCTCTACCTGCCCCTATCTCTGGATGATGATGATTCTCCATGTTTTTCCCTGTAGGATCTCTACCTGCCCCTATCTCTGGATGCTGGTGATTCTCCATGTTTTTCTCTGTAGGATCTCTACCTGCCCCTATCTCTGGATGCTGGTGATTCTCCATGTTTTTCCCTGTAGGATCTCTACCTGCCCCTATCTCTGGATGATGATGATTCTCCATGTTTTCCCTGTAGGATCTCTACCTGCCCCTATCTCTGGATGATGATGATTCTCCATGTTTTTCCCTGTAGGATCTCTACCTGCCCCTATCTCTGGATGATGATGATTCTCCATGTTTTTCCCTGTAGGATCTCTACCTGCCCCTATCTCTGGATGATGATGATTCTCCATGTTTTTCCCTGTAGGATCTCTACCTGCCCCTATCTCTGGATGATGATGATTCTCCATGTTTTTCCCTGTAGGATCTCTACCTGCCCCTATCTCTGGATGATGATGATTCTCCATGTTTTTCCCTGTAGGATCTCTACCTGCCCCTATCTCTGGATGATGATGATTCTCTTGGCGAGTCTATGTAGAGCCTCCTGTCTGTCTGTCAGTCAGCTGCTGCTGCCTGCCTGTCTCACCCAGGCCTACCTACCACTCAGATGTATCTCTGATGCTCTCCACCTTCACTGACGGCCAGCGCCCTCTAGTGTTCCTGGAGGACCTCTCCATTTGATCTCTCCCTGGTGCCACGCGTTAAGTCTACCTGGCCTTGGCCACCACGGCTGTTCCACCTTTTGCTGCTTGAGAATTCACCACTAGATCATGTTTTTATATCCTATGTTGTTATGAATGTATATGCTGGGCGTATACGACAATGATGTACGAATTACCGCCTCTAACAAATTCACCAAATCATTATATTGTGTGAAGGTTCACTATTACATGTTTGTTGTTATACTTTCAAAGGAGAGCACATCATTTATTTACAAGCAATTTCAAAAAGGCAGTTCCCACAATATATCTACGGTGTCTTTTTAACTTGAAAACCATGCATCCTGATAGGGTGCAAACAACACATTTTCCAAATTCAAGTGAACAATTCCAAGCAGCAAATGGACTATTTATCCGGGGGTGTAGTAGTCAGACTTGAGTCAAAGTTTGAATAATGTCTCTCTGTCCATCTCTCTTTCTGTGCTATGGTTCAAGGTGTTAAAGTAATGAACATTTTTAGTTTTAGGTGAAGGCTCTTTAGCCATGAGAGTTGAATGTCCTTTTCATCCGCTGTAAATACTGTGTATAGCCATCGCTACATCCCAGCTAATGCCTAACATTCATGCGTCCATCGAGCGTCAATACAATGTCTGCCAAACGTTGAATCGACATAACATGTTTTTCATCTATCTATGAGGGAAAACAACTACAAGGCACAGGAGCCAAGAAGCTCTGAAACCGTTAGAGTAGGAGTACTGGGGAGAAGTCCTCTTAGTGTGTAGAAGCCAACCAACCAACCAACCAAAGCCAGAAAATGTGGCCCTTTTTAAAAAAACAAACAAGCACATCTTTTTTTATTAAAAAAGGGTTTAGGATTTTTAAGTCTATTTTAGCATGATTATCTTTCCTCCTTTTTCAAACTGATTCTAAGGAGACTTTAATGTTCATGTGATAAAGCCAGGTGTACTATATTGAGGCAAGTTTTGAATAAACGAGCAATGTGGAAATCTGAAATGTAGATAATCTGTAATGCCCCAGTAGAGTCATACGTGTAGGCTACATGTACTGTCTGTATGTTACTGGGACCTCCCATTAGTCCAATCTGACCAGACCATGTCCATATAGGGGAAATAGATTTTCACCAGCATAGAAAAACAATAAGTAGAGCTTCTCACATTTTGCATGGCTAGATCTTGTTTCTTTTTTTCTTAGTGCTTAATGATTGAATACAACGTTTTTAGATAGGAGGAAATTGCATTTTTGGATTTGTTAAAAAAAAAAAGTTGAATTTTATTGTTGATAAAATGATGTTAAAAAGTATACATATATGTCTAAAACAATAACACATGAATGGTTATAATAATGTCATGTTCCTGGAGAGAATGTCCAATGAAATCTGATGGACACATTGTGTAATGCAAAGTGAATTAGTGCAGGCATACAGGGACATTTTTCTGTGGCAGTCATCACAAGGAATAGTGACATACTAGCCTATTAGGTAGACAGACTATGTATTACGTATGTCAGGTGTGCACCTCTCTCTGGATCTACCTGACTCTGCAAAGAAATCTGCTAAATTGGACCCAAGTGAGCAGCGCAGCAACTAGACTCCTCCCACCCTCCTTCTGCAGGGTGATGTCATTGTGATGTCAGCACTACAGCTAGTCCAACTGCAGGTCCACTTTTACCCCGTCTGGGAATCAACACTGTGTAAAATAAAACCTTAAGAGTTTGTTTTTCTTACGTGGACATTTCAGTTCGACTTTCTCACCAGCTGTTTGATATCTTTTATCTTTGCCCCCAGATTTTCTTCAGCTTAACATTAAGTGTCAGTTGTTTTGTGTGAAGCTGCAGTCACCATGTCAGACAGGAGGTGGGAAACACCTCTCAGCTCCAGTGGTGCCTTTTTTTTTTTTGATAAAAAAAAGAATAATAATAAAGAGGAAAACTAAGACTTGTTCTTTGTTAACCAACTGTAAAGCTTTTTTAAATGTCTTTGTAGCGCTGCGGTCAGCGCAGTGTGAACTCTCATTGTTTGTAGACGGCCAGGATAATAACTTTATCATGGTGCAGATGTATTATTCTCTTTATGACTTGGGGGTTACTGGGAAATGTACAATGTCTTTGATGGTGTTTTTTGCAATGTCACAGTGGCTTGTTTCAGTGCTTCGTTCTATGTATTAATCAATTCCCTTTTGCAATTAAAAGAGTTGTGTTCCACCTCTCCCTTTGGCTGTATTCCAGTGATGGCTGTTCGCTCAGTCTTAACTGTCTCATTGTTTTATTCACACCACTACCATACATCAATATCCACACACGGTCATATCCATAAATCCTGTTGAAATCACATGACAGTCCGTCTCCTCGCTGTTTTTGCCCATTATTAGGCTAGTGAACAAAGCAGCCTGTGCTGCAGTGGATTCTTCTGTGTAATATTAGCAGAAACATGCAAGCTTGGGTTCATTTGGAAGGAATTTTAAGTGATGATCATATCACCCCCGTTTAAAACGGCAAGTTAAAAAAAATGTTTAAGCTACCATGGCAACAATACAGTCCGTATCCTAGTCATGTGTCCCTTGGTAGTGCTCAGCAGAATGACTTGCACATGGGTGTATTTTGTCGTGGGTGTCTGTGTGCACATGCATGTATGTTTGTGGTAGGGGGAAGTCTGAAAGATACGTAGAGACATCAAGAGGTACAAAAAAAATGGTATCAAATGTTATTTGTCACATACACATACAGGTGTAGACTAACGGGGAAATGCTTCCGGGTCCTGTTCCAAGAATTCCAAATGAGAGATAAACAGAAGGAAATAGTGACATGAGGAATAAATACACAGTGAATAACCATAACAATGAGTTATGGTTATATAATAAGATGGTTTATATAGAAGGAATTCCACAAGCGGTACCACAGTGAGAAACGCTGGGTTTCTATTCTGTTCATGAGAACTCACCATTTTGTCCGTCTCCATTGCCATGGAAACACGGAGTCTCAACAGTAAACATTAATCTCCAGTATAAACAGGGGTGTCTGGGGAATTCATTGCGATGTACACTACTGGGGAGTTCCCCTCCCGTTTACACTGCTTTCAATGCTGCTGTGACCGTGGCACATTAGTAGACCTGCTGGAAACACAGCCAAGCACTAAATAACTGCTGCTGTTCTGTACGGTTTCCTCTGGTAAAACTTAACAGGGCGGCTGGAAGACATGCTTTCTCTCTGGAGAGCAGTGCCCAACACGGTTGTGAAGAGAGAGTAGCATGTCAACTAATTTCTAGTAGTAAATGCATCCATACAGACAGACAAGATCTGCCTAAATCCATCATATTTACTATAGTATATCTTCATTGTTACTCATATTTTACTGGGGAGAGTGCAATCAAAACTGCATTAAGACAATCCTAAGATATAAAGCATTTATCAACACATGGACCTAACCATCTGTATGGACTAAAAACATCCACAATTACTGTGTACCTTATATAATTCAATACAGATTCATGTCATTCATCCACTAGAATATAACATATTACAGGTATATATCAACTCTGGCATTATTCTTTTTGCTGAGAGTTGGTCAACCCTATGAAGGAGACAGGACTATTGACCACAGACAGAAATATGCACACATAGATACACACATGCTTGTATACACACAGGTTTGTTTTACTACCCTTGTGGGGACCAAATAATTGATTTAAATTCAAAATGATATTTTCCCTAAACCTAACCCCCAACCCTAATTGTGAACCTAAACCTTACCCCTAAGCCTAAAACAGCCTTTTTTTGCTTGTGGGAATCGGCTAAATGAATTTTCCTTGTTTTAATATGCTTGTGAGGACTTCTGGTCCCCACAAAGATAGTAAAGCCAAACACACACACCCACCCACACAGACAGTCAGACATGCTATACACACTATATGACAAAGTCTATTGGAAATGGACAGGGCAGTTGGGCAAATCTGTAAATAGTACCTTATCATACTCTACATTCTACCATGGTGATAGGAGTTTCCTAATAGAGGCCATTCAAACCTTTGTTTTCTCATCTAGTCTAGGAATCTAGACAAGCAAATAAGTGCTCTCTAGAGGAAGACAAGCAAATAAGTGCTCTCTAGAGGAAGACAAGCAAATAAGTGCTCTCTAGGCCATGTCCCTGTGCTCTAATGGCCATGTAGAGTGAATGTGTGGCTTTGACACCCTCTGCTGCAGGACTGAATCTCTGCCATGGACAGATCCATGGACACTAGATCCATGGAAGCTAGGGCTATAGTTAAGGTTAGGTTAGGTTTATGGCTAGCTGGGTTTGAGCTGGACTGTCATCCTGGATTTTGCCCCAAATCCAATATGGCTGCTGTAATACCATTGAAGGGAGGTGTAGGCACAAATGAATGTAAAAAATAAAAAACTGTATGATAGAAAACCATTTTCTGAGCTGTGTTATGTTATCTATACTAATTTCTACTATTTTGGGGGTAATTATAATATGGCCACTATAATCCAAAAATGTTCACCATAATGAGCTTTAAGCCTACCTACTCATCAATGTTATGGACATTATAATGATCCATGTTTCTAATCCTGGACTGTCTGAACATGTTGATGTATATTTGGGAGGAAACAGAGGGTCCCAATCTGCAGAAAGGTGAAAGGAAGAGGGATTTCAGGATACTCCCTGAATTTTCTTGGAACTGTTTGATATTTGTATGATTTTTAAAATATGTCAACTTCTAGCCTTTGTTTTCCCTCTGTAGTCTATATCTTCCTGGTATGATAGTTCCCTGTCCAGACTGAACTCACCGGACAGCTTTCATACAGTCATTGGTAGACCATGGAGATGTCTGGGTCCACTGCTTATGTCTATGAAGATGTTTGTGGAAAACAGTGTATTTTAGGGAACCCATTTGAAAATGGAGCTGACAACTATGACGGTGTCTATGAAGAGCAAAACTCCAAACACATCTCCTGGATGGAGAAAGAGACTGAGGATGCAGTGACCCAAGGAAGCACAGCACAACCTGAACACTCAGATAATGTACACACGCGCACACACACACACACACACACAAATAATATACACATCTTTTTATGTGTCCACAGAGCTTGGTAGCACAGGGAAGAGACCCTTCATAGCTGTTGCGGTGTGTCTGGGACTGCTGTGTGTTCTCCTACTGGCTGGGATAATAGTTATGTCTGTCCATTGTAAGTTTATCTACACTTAGAAAAAAGGGTTCCAAAAGGGTTCGTTGGCTGTCTCCGTAGGAGAACCCTTTTTGGTTCTAGGTAGAACCCTCTGTAGAAAGGGTTCTACATGGAACCCAAAAGGGTTCTACCTGGAACCAAAGGGGTTCTTCAAGTTTTTACCTTTACAAGACCAATGCAACTAAAAGAGAGAGACCAGCTACAGACCAGTTACAACAACCTGACTAAAGAGAAAGACCAGCTACAGACCAGTTACAACATCCTGACTAAAGAGAAAGACCAGCTACAGACCGGTTACAACAGCCTGACTTAAGAGAAAGACCAGCTACAGACCAGTTACAACAACCTGACTAAAGAGAAAGACCAGCTACAGACCAGTTACAACAGCTTGACTTAAGAGAAAGACCAGCTACAGACCAGTTACAACAACCTGACTAAAGAGAAAGACCAGCTACAGACCAGTTACAACAACCTGACTAAAGAGAGAGACCAACAATTTTACACATATAGCCTATTGCATTTGTTGACAACATCTTTATCTTTCTCAACAACCTCAACAAGATTAGCATCAACATCTAGATTGGTCTGACATAGCTGAAGAGGGGTCTTGGAAATGGGTGGACAGCAAACTGCTAACCACAGCATAAGAGATAAATACTCCACATAATAAAAAGGCTTCAGTAAAAACTGAAATCTTCTGGATATACTTCCTGAGCATGTTTTCTACCACAGTGTCTGACTGTCTGGTTCTCTGTGTTGTTTACCCAGTAGGTACTGGTATGACCTACCGCCTGATAATGGTGATGCCAAACCAGGAAATGGGGAGGACAGTGCTGATATAGACAAAGTACAGACCAATTTCCTCTATAGGCGTGGAATGACTTGGGCTCCCGAGTGGCGAAGTGGTCTGAGACACTACATCCCAGTGCAAGAGGCGTCACTGTAGTTCCTGGTTTGAATCCAGGCTGCATCACATCCGGCCGTGATTGGGAGTCCCATAGGGCGGTGCACAATTGGCCCAGCGTCGTCCGGGTTTTTCCGGGGTAGGCCGTCATTGTAAATAAGAATTTGTTCTTAACTGACTTGCCTAGTTAATTGAGGGTTAAACAAATAAAAATATTTGTGAGAAAGTGTTTTAACATCACTATGACAACATACTGTATCACATAGAGTAGCATTCAGTGTACAACACTTCCTCCTCTCTCGCTTTCTCTCTCTCTCTCTCTCTCTCTCTCTCCTCTCTTTCTTTCTCTCTCTCTCTCTCTCTCTACTCTCTTTCTTTCTCTCTCTCTCTCTCTCCCTCTCTCTCTCTACTCTCGCTCTCTCTCTCTACTCTCTCTCTCTCTCTCTCTCTACTCTCTCTCTCTCTCTCTACTCTCTCTCTCTCTCTCTCTCTCTCTCTCTCTCTCTCTCTCTCTCTCTCTCTCTCTCTCTCTCTCTCTCTCTCTCTCTCTCACACATGTTGTATTGGATATTATTAATACAATTTCTACGTATTTCCTGAGATTGTATCAGTGTTTCAGACATCATCAGACACAACATACAGTCAGTAGTCTTAACTGAGTGCATTTCACAATAGAAATGATCATTTTGCTGTCACAATACCAAACAAACACACACACACACACACCTACACACTTGTTGTATTTTGTTGTATGAGCATATTACAGTTTTTTACAATCACTTTGGCACTAATTTCGGGACCTTGATGTCATTTTTCAAAACTCTAGACACAAAACTCACAACCGATGATCAAAATGTACATTTTTCAAAACTCTAACAGTTTTTCCAATTGCTAGGATACAATACACATAAAGCTAAGATCATTTGTTCATTGAACTAAAATCACCTGTTCAAAATGACACAACTTAACATCAAAGTATTACCATTTCAAAATGCAATTCACACATTACATCTGAGATGACTGTCTATTCATTTCATTACAATGATCTAACTATCAACTGATACAACTGCTCAAAATGATAAGTAACTGTTGCATTACTCTTAATGCAGAGTTTTATGGAAACTGACAAACAATATTCCATGTTTAGATCATGAAAGTTTCAGGATAACGAGATCCATTGACACCAATTACCGTGGAACATGAACCAATTGGACTACATTATCTATGGATGTAATATTTCATCATCATTCTTATCAGACAATGTTTCTATGGTCCCATGTACCACTTTTCCAGACCATGTTTTCAGATTTGACATTATTGTACACTCACTGGCCACTTTATAAGGTACACCTCTCTAGTACTGAGTAGGACCCCTTTTGCCTCCACAACAGCCTGAATTATTCACAGTGTTGTACGTTAAGAGATGCCCTTCTGCACACCACTGTTTTAAACAGCTGTTATTTGAGCATTTGTGGCCTTTCTGTTAGCTTGAATGAGTCTGGACATTCTCCTCTGACCTCTCTCATTAACAAGGTGTTTTTGCCCACAGAACTGCCGCTCACTGAATGTGTTTGGTTTATCTCACCATTCTCTGTAAACTCTAGACATTTAACATTTACATTTAAGTCATTTAGCAGACGCTCTTATCCAGAGCGACTTACAAATTGGTGCATTCACCTTATGACATCCAGTGGAACAGTAGTGCATCTAAATCTTTTAAGGGGGGGAGAGGGATTACTTTATCCTATCCTAGGTATTCCTTAAAGAGGTGGGGTTTCAGGTGTCTCCGGAAGGTGGTGATTGACTCCGCTGTCCTGGCGTCGTGAGGGAGTTTGTTCCACCATTGGGGGCCAGAGCAGCGAACAGTTTTGACTGGGCTGAGCGGGAACTGTACTTCCTCAGTGGTAGGGAGGCGAGCAGGCCAGAGGTGGATGAACGCAGTGCCCTTGTTTGGGTGTAGGGCCTGATCAGAGCCTGGAGGTACTGAGGTGCCGTTCCCCTCACAGCTCCGTAGGCAAGCACCATGGTCTTGTAGCGGATGCGAGCTTCAACTGGAAGCCAGTGGAGAGAGCGGAGGAGCGGGGTGACGTGAGAGAACTTGGGAAGGTTGAACACCAGACGGGCTGCGGCGTTCTGGATGAGTTGTAGGGGTTTAATGGCACAGGCAGGGAGCCCAGCCAACAGCGAGTTGCAGTAATCCAGACGGGAGATGACGAGTGCCTGGATTAGGACCTGCGCCGCTTCCTGTGTGAGGCAGGGTCGTACTCTGCGGATGTTGTAGAGCATGAACCTACAGGAACGGGCCACGCCTTGATGTTAGTTGAGAACGACAGGGTGTTGTCCAGGATCACGCCAAGGTTCTTAGCGCTCTGGGAGGAGGACACAATGGAGTTGTCAACCGTGATGGCGAGATCATGGAACGGGCAGTCCTTCCCCGGGAGGAAGAGCAGCTCCGTCTTGCCGAGGTTCAGCTTGAGGTGGTGATCCGTCATCCACACTGATATGTCTGCCAGAGATGCGATTCGCCACCTGATCATCAGAAGGGGGAAAGGAGAAGATTAATTGTGTGTCGTCTGCATAGCAATGATAGGAGAGACCATGTGAGGTTATGACAGAGCCAAGTGACTTGGTGTATAGCGAGAATAGGAGAGGGCCTAGAACAGGGCCCTGGGGGACACCAGTGGTGAGAGCACGTGGTGTGGAGACGGATTCTCGCCACGCCACCTGGTAGGAGCGACCTGTCAGGTAGGACGCAATCCAAGCGTGGGCCGCGCCGGAGATGCCCAACTCGGAGAGGGTGGAGAGGAGGATCTGATGGTTCACAGTATCGAAGGCAGCCGATAGGTCTAGAAGGATGAGAGCAGAGGAGAGAGAGTTAGCTTTAGCAGTGCGGAGCGCCTCTGTGATACAGAGAAGAGCAGTCTCAGTTGAATGACTAGTCTTGAAACCTGACTGATTTGGATCAAGAAGGTCATTCTGAGAGAGATAGGCGGGAGAGCTGGCCAAGGACGGCACGTTCAAGAGTTTTGGAGAGAAAAGAAAGAAGGGATACTGGTCTGTAGTTGTTGACATCGGAGGGATCGAGTGTAGGTTTTTTCAGAAGGGGTGCAACTCTCGCTCTCTTGAAGACGGAAGGGACGTAGCCAGCGGTCAGGGATGAGTTTATGAGCGAGGTGAGGTAAGGGAGAAGGTCTCCGGAAATGGTCTGGAGAAGAGAGGAGGGATAGGGTCAAGCGGGCAGGTTGTTGGGCGGCCGGCCGTCACAAGACGCGAGATTTCATCTGGAGAGAGGGGGAGAAAGAGGTCAGAGCACAGGGTAGGGCAGTGTGAGCAGAACCAGCGGTGTCGTTTGACTTAGCAAACGAGGATCGGATGTCGTCGACCTTCTTTTCAAAATGGTTGACGAAGTCATCTGCAGAGAGGGAGGAGGGGGAAGGGGGAGGAGGATTCAGGAGGGAGGAGAAGGTTGCAAAGAGCTTCCTAGGGTTAGAGGCAGATGCTTGGAATTTAGAGTGGTAGAAAGTGGCTTTAGCAGCAGAGAGAGAAGAGGAAAATGTAGAGAGGAGGGAGTGAAAGGATGTCAGGTCCGCAGGGAGGCGAAGTTTTCCTCCATTTCCGCTCGGCTGCCCGGAGCCCTGTTCTGTGAGCTCGCAATGAGTCGTTGAGCCACGGAGCGGGAGGGGAGGACCGAGCCGGCCTGGAGGATAGGGGACATAGAGAGTCAAAGGATGCAGAAAGGGAGGAGAGGAGGGTTGAGGAGGCAGAATCAGGAGATAGGTTGGAGAAGGTTTGAGCAGAGGGAAGAGATGATAGGATGGAAGAGGAGAGAGTAGCGGGGGAGAGAGAGCGAAGGTTGGGACGGCGCGATACCATCCGAGTAGGGGCAGTGTGGGAAGTGTTGGATGAGAGCGAGAGGGAGAAGGATACAAGGTAGTGGTCGGAGACTTGGAGGGGAGTTGCAATGAGGTTAGTGGAAGAACAGCATCTAGTAAAGATGAGGTCGAGCGTATTTCCTGCCTTGTGAGTAGGGGGAAGGTGAGAGGGTGAGGTCAAAAGAGGAGAGGAGTGGAAAGAAGGAGGCAGAGAGGAATGAGTCAAAGGTAGACGTGGGGAGGTTAAAGTCGCCCAGAACTGTGAGAGGTGAGCCGTCCTCAGGAAAGGAGCTTATCAAGGCATCAAGCTCATTGATGAACTCTCCGAGGGAACCTGGAGGGCGATAAATGATAAGGATGTTAAGCTTGAAAGGGCTGGTAACTGTGACAGCATGGAATTCAAAGGAGGCGATAGACAGATGGGTAAGGGGAGAAAGAGAGAATGACCACTTGGGAGAGATGAGGATCCCGGTGCCACCACCCCGCTGACCAGAAGCTCTCGGGGTGTGCGAGAACACGTGGGCAGACGAAGAGAGAGCAGTAGGAGTAGCAGTGTTGTCTGTGGTGATCCATGTTTCCGTCAGTGCCAAGAAGTCGAGGCTGTAGTGCGTAAAAATCCCAGGAGGGCAGCTGTTTCTGAGATGCTGGAATCACCATGTGTAGCATCAACAATCATAGCAGGGTCAAAGTTGCTTAGATAACGCATTTTGCCTCTTCTAATATTTGGTCGAACAACATCTAAAGCTCTCTACTCTATATACTCTATATATTGAGTTGCAGGCAGCCACATGATTCGCTGTTTGAATGTAACCTTCCTTGATGAGCTAAATCAGGTCTGTAGAGCTGATGGCATGACCTATGTCATTGTGTGGGATTATGTCAGGCTCCACTATGCTCAAATGATGCAAGCATGGTTTCAGGCCCAACCACAATTTACCACCCTGTACTTACCCCCATACTATCCTTTCCTTAACCCGATTGAGGAATTTTTCTCCACATGGAGGTGGAAGGTATGTGATAGGCGCCCTCACGGACAAGCCGCCCTTCTCCAGGCCATGGATGACGCATGCAATGACATCACGGCAGACTAGTGTCAGGCCTGGATTCGCCATGCCCGAAGATTCTTCCCAAGATATTTAGCTAATGAAAACATCCATTGTGATGTGGATGAGAACCTGTGGCCAAATCCACAAGACAGGGTTGAGGGAAATATAGAAGAACAGTAATCAACCCTTTGTTTGGCTTTTTACAGTAAGCCAGGTGAGGAACACTGCAGTTGATGTTTTACAGTAAGCCAAGTGAGGAACACTGCAGGTGATGTTTTACAGTAAGCCAGGTGAGGAACACTGCAGATGATGTTTTACAGTAAGCCAGGTGAGGAACACTGCAGGTGATGTTTTACAGTAAGCCAGGTGAGGAACACTGCAGGTGATGTTTTACAGTAAGCCAGGTGAGGAACACTGCAGTTGATGTTTTACAGTAAGCCAGGTTAGGAACACTGCAGTTGATGTTTTACAGTAAGCCAGGTGAGGAACACTGCAGGTGATGTTTTACAGTAAGCCAGGTGAGGAACACTGCAGGTGATGTTTTACAGTAAGCCAGGTGAGGAACACTGCAGTTGATGTTTTACAGTAAGCCAGGTGAGGAACACTGCAGGTGATGTTTTACAGTAAGCCAGGTGAGGAACACTGCAGTTGATGTTTTACAGTAAGCCAGGTGAGGAACACTGCAGGTGATGTTTTACAGTAAGCCAGGTGAGGAACACTGCAGTTGATGTTTTACAGTAAGCCAGGTGAGGAACACTGCAGTTGATGTTTTACAGTAAGCCAGGTGAGGAACACTGCAGGTGATGTTTTACAGTAAGCCAGGTGAGGAACACTGCAGTTGATGTTTTACAGTAAGCCAGGTGAGGAACACTGCAGGTGATGTTTTACAGTAAGCCAGGTGTGGAACACTGCAGTTGATGTTTTACTGTAGTTTTTTTCTTTTTTGGTAGCAAATTATTTTTTGCTTTGATTCAAAGAAACCTATGTTGTGATTTTATTATATTTTATCAATAAATGTCATATTTTGTTCAATGATTCCAGTGTCTGTAATATTCTCTCTACTAGTCCTTTTACAGTGATTTATTTACATGTAGTAGCATAATGAAACATGTATCACATATTTTGTACTACAATATTTAATGATTGTACGAACAACTACACAGTGAAACTATCGGTATCTTGTGTGTGGGTGATCTAAATGAATGTTACTATGGTATTTCATGATAAATGAGTTACAGTGGGGCAAAAAAGTATTTAGTCAGCCACCAATTGTGCAAGTTCTCCCACTTAAAAAGATGAGAGAGGCCTGTAATTTTCATCACAGGTACACTTCAACTATGACAATCAAAATGAGAAAATAAAATCCAGAAAATCACATTGTAGGATTTTTATATGAATTTATTTGCAAATGATCAGTGGTCTTGAATGCACAATGCAATGTTTCTGAACATTGGACAGCCTGTGTTACAAGTGATGACCGTTTTGAGTTTTGTGTCTAGAGTTTTGAAAAATGACCACTAGGTTCTGAAATTAATGCCAAAGTGATTGTAAAAAACTGTAAGGCCAGGCATCAAACCCTTATAGGGTCTTTCATTCCCCTTTATTCATATACCAATCAACTTTTACCAGTTGAACATAAGCACAAATATAATACTTTGCAAAACTCTTTTTGTAAATTTTAATACAAATGAATCAATACCTCATTAAATATGTGCATATACCGCAAATCAATGTCTGAAAACTGGATTAAGTCAGCCTAAATATGTTATTTATCAAACAGTTTTTCAGTCTTCTGTCATGTATATAAAGTATCATGTATATAAAGTGTAGTACTGGGATGCAAACTCATACTTGAACACATTTCAACTCTATAACTGACATGGTACAGCTGTCTTCTTTATGATTTGCCCATAACCATGTGTTTGAGGTGTATACTTTTGTGTCAAAGTAGATTTGTTTAAGACTAACAAGAAACACTCTGTGTGACCCTGATTCAGCCCCTGTAGTAAAAGGTTTTAAAGAGAAGTACACTGACTACCAATCACTATTCAGGCACAATCACCATCTCTTCAAAGTAAGTTACTACATATTGTGTGTGTGTGTACGTGTGTGTGACTTTGCCTATAAAATACTACATTCAAGCTGTGTGTGTGTGTGTGTGTGTGTGTGTGTGTGACTTCGCCTACAAAAGACCACATTCCGTTACC
The DNA here is from genome assembly GCF_034236695.1 of Oncorhynchus nerka. Taxonomy (NCBI): domain Eukaryota; kingdom Metazoa; phylum Chordata; class Actinopteri; order Salmoniformes; family Salmonidae; genus Oncorhynchus; species Oncorhynchus nerka. The sequence continues at coordinate 30,552,003 of NC_088414.1, forward strand.
ACTTTGGACAGACAAGATTGCACCATAGCAGAGGCTCCCAAGCCTTTACTGCACACAACCCCAAATTGACACAAAATGTATTCCTTAATTATTAAAGCTGTGTGTTCATATTCACTCAATGACATGGAAGTGGATCATAATAATGTAAGAGGTAGTTGACCCCCTTTGAATCCGTTGTTGCATTGTGGGAGGAGAAAAGCATGCATACATTTGAAAACAACATGACAGGCCTACTTTTCCTTTTATCTAGGAAATGTATTGCACAACTAGCTACATTTGTTTTTGGACATTTTTATTTTATTTTACGCATTTCTTTTCGGATAATTTGCCTTATGACGTGGGAGTGACGAAGGCCTGTCTCATTTTAAACAAGTGCATTTCTGTCCACATTCACTCTCCTCATTGACTTTCCTCGATTACCTCTGACCTTTTTTGGAAAGGATACGAGAGAGGACAGAGGAGAGAGGACGCAGGAGGTGAGCTAATCCAATTGAGAGAAGGCCACAGTCTGCATCCCACTGAACTCGCATGTATTGCCTTATTTGCATATAATAAAATATTTCAGAAAAAGTGTAATACAACAAAGTATTATATTTGTGTCTTTATTCAACTGGTAAAAGTTGATTGTGACATGAATAAAAGGAGGGGGAAAATATTTGGTTGTGATGCCTTTTAATGCTCAGTATGGCAGACATTTCAGATTCACAGTAAAGCATAGATATATAACACAACTCGGAAAATGGTATTCTATCATAGATATTTTTACATTTATAGGTGCCTAAAACCTCCATTTAATGGTATTGAGGCAGACATATTGGATTTTGTGCCATTATCCAGGATGGCCCGAAAGCTTAATTGCAAGAGTAGTTGATGGACAAATCCACCGAGAAACCTTTGACAGGACAAAATGTATATTTTTATGTCTCTGGGCCCTGTCTCCAGGGTTAAGGTTAGCTTAGGGGACTAAAATACAGTACAGTATGTTACCCACGAGGGGGACTGGGCGCAAGGGCGCGTAGGAACATTTCATGAAGATGCCAGAGAGGTTAGGGCAAAAGTTCACACAGGCCACTCCAAAAACCTACCTGAATGAACAGATCTGCCCTGTAGCTCAACTGAACCACTTGCTTTACCACGTCTGGCATTGGCCAGAACAAAAACATGGTTTGTCTGCCATCTGGTGGCTTGTCAGGGCATGACGAGTTCATCCCTGTATTTGTTACTTTTCCCTAGGAATGTGTAGGACTTGCCACGGCATGGATTCATTGTCTAAGGAATCCACTAGGAGTTTGGCATGAGGATCATGAGTCTGGGTTCCATCTGCCTGCAGAAGGGTGATGGTGAAAGGGATTTGATACAGGGGGAGGCTGTTGTACTGGAGCTCTGGTTGGCAATTCAACAGGACATCTTCATCCTGAGGTCGACACCAGGTCGTTTGGCACCACTGGCTACTTTTCACTAGACTGACTTATCACTAGACTGACTTGCTAAGAATCCCGCTCATCAGGGGAGGACTCTGATATTAGACATCATGACAAGGTCACTAATTCGGGCTCTGGCTTTTGAGTAATTACTGCAATTACTGAAAAAACTGAGATGTTTCAACACTTTGTGTGAACTGCTGAGAATAGGGTTTGGCAGTGGTTACCATAGAGTTGAATTTAGAAGGGAAATGGGTTTATAGTTAACAATCCTGTCTTGTGGTATTTAACCGACACAGGCCGGGCCAGACACAAGTTACCAATAGAAGACTTACAGTACATTCTGCAGTAACTACAGTAAGGGACTTCACATTCACTCAAACTCAGACACAGACAGCTTTCATGTTCCTTGTCTCTGTAACTGGAATGGTACCAGGGGTCATTGGGAGATTTCACACTGATGAGAAGGGATCAGGCTGATTCTGATACAAATAGCCGTTCATGGGACACAACTCTGCCAAGTACACTCACAAGTGTAGAGTTGTGCTTTGTTTGCCTTTGAACACAAAGCTCCACAGAACTATGACAGGATATAGCTTTACATTCCCCACATGGTTTCTGAGAATGAATCAGCAACCATGTGAATCAGCGTTTGCACTGACTTCCTATTAGTATTCTCATGAATGATGTCCTAACACTGACTTTGTGTACGCAATTGATGGTGAGAATGAGAGTTGTTGTGTGTGGAGTGAGTCAGGTTGGTTTTCCTCTCTGTCTGGGTCCCTAGTAGGGTAGAAGTGCCCTGAAGAAGTGCCCTGCCTGTTCCATCAACATGGAGACTACTAGTCATGTTGTGTTACACAATCTAGAACTGGACCCTTGAGAATGCTGGGCTGCCCTGGGCTGTTACAACTACATGTACATAAATTCCTCATGAAACCTCAGTCACGTAAGCCTAGTTTCAACATTGTCTCAGAGCATTCCGTATTATTCTGGCCAATGATCCGGGGACACTCCGTTTAGTATGATATGTTACGTTTTGTATGGTATGTATTAATTTGTGGATGTCGATCATCCATTTCGTATGATATGTTATGAATGTTAGCTAGGTGGCTAACGCTAATGTTAGCTATTACTAGGGGTTAAGGTTAGGGGTTACGCTCAGGAGTTAGGTTAAAGGGTGAAGGTTAGGTTAAAGGGTGAAGGTTAGGGGAAGCGTTAGGGGAAGGGTTAAGGGAAGCGTTAGGGGAAGCGTTAGGGGAAGTGTTAGGGGAAGGGTTAAGGTTAGGGGAAGCGTTAGGGGAAGGTTATGGGAAGCGTTAGCTAACATGCTAAGTTTTTGAGAAGTAGTTACAAAGTTGTCTGTGATGAGATTTGAACACACAAGCTTCAGGTTGCTAGATGTTCATGTTATATACCTGCCCACCCACCCACCCAACTCATCTTTTTTTTTTTCCTTAAAAGTAACCTAATCTTATGTAACCATATCATACTAATTTGAGTTTCTCGGATTGACTTTTACTATGTTATCTCTAGTCTATGAGACCAGTCTGCTAGTTTATATTATGTTGCATCACAAGTACTACTGGTCTTGATATTGTGAGCTTTGGGTTGTATATGAGACCTCAGAGTTGCTCCGATGGCCCTCTTCGCTCCTATCTCTGCTGGTCCATGCGTCCCCTTTATTTTGGGAATCTCTTCAGGCCGTGTTTCACTCTAGCATGGATTTGACCTAATTTGCTGCTGCCATGTTCAGAGTTGTGTGACTGACCCTTGGCTGAGTGCTTGGCCCTGCCACACACAGACCGAGACCAGGCAGCCAGACAGGATTTGTGTCTCTCTGTCTGCTGGAATTTTAAACTAATAACTGTAATTTCCTCCTAAAGCCTGTCTCATGGCATACAGGGACCACCAGGCCACTACATGATGTGGACGAGCACACAGCTCATCCCACTACACAATGCTACCTCACTAAGACAGTACACGGCTCATCCCACTACCAATGCTACCTCACTAAGACAGTACACAGCTCATCCCACTACACAATACTACCTCACTAAGACAGTACACGGCTCATCCCACTACCAATGCTACCTCACTAAGACAGGACACAGCTCATCCCACTACCAATGCTACCTCACTAAGACAGTACACGGCTCTGTATACAGACAATTCTGTGGAATATTTCCAGCCCATTTATTTTTAATTTGGCACTGAGTTTCCACAAAATTAGACAGCGCAACCATCCGTCAATAAGGTGTAGTTATGCAAACAGTCAGCTTTACAGACTGCAGGTGCACGAGGAAGCATTGAAGGGAACCAGACTGTATTGCTGTAAGTCTATCAGTGCTCACAGTGTCTCTCGGTTGATGACATCTCGATAGAGAAGCATAAAGGCAATCCTGCCGGTAAATCTAGTTTCTGTGGTTTCATCCAACCAGCTGTGGAGTATCATTGGACTGTTATCTCTGCTCTATCCGCAACAATGGAACAGGAATGGTAACATACAGGTATGCTAACTATTGTTGAATGGGCCTATCAGGAGAAGAGACAGGTTTCGCCGAGCCGGACGAGCTTCCACTAGTCCTTTGATCCAACAGAGAGTGGCAGTAATGTTCTCCTCCCACCTGACTTCAACCTCCTACAAACTCTCCCTCCACTGCCCTCTTCTCACCTCCTCTCCAACTCCCTCCTCTCTCTCCTCTCCTCTCCCCTCCTCTCCTCCTCCCTCCTCTCCTCTCCTCTTCCTCCTCTTCCATGCCTCCTCTCCCTTTTCTCCTCTCCCCTCCTCTCCTCCTCCCTCCTCTCCTCTCCTCTTCCTCTTCTTCCATGCCTCCTCTCCCTTTTCTCCTCTCCCCTCCTCTCCTCCTCCCTCCTCTCCTCTCCTCTTCCTCCTCTTTCATGCCTCCTTTCCCTTTTCTCTTCTTCCCTCCCCTCCTCTTCCATACGCTCCCCCTCTAGGGGCGGCAGGTAGCCTAGAGCTTAAGAGCGTTAGGATAGTAACTGAAAGGTTGCTGGTTTGAATCCTCTAGCTGGTAAGGAAAAATCTGCTGTTCTTCTCTTGAGCCTTGATTAAGGCAGCCCCTCACACCTCTCTGATTCAGAGGGGTTGGGTTAAATACATCTGACTAGGTATCCCCATAACCGCGGGAAGTAGGGGGGCTGAGGATACTGATAAATAACAATACAAAACATATCTTCCCTTCTCTCCTCTTCTTCATCTCTTCCCTCCCCTCTCTCCTATTCCTTCCTCTTCTCTCCTCTTCCTGCCTTTCCGCTTCCCTACCCTCCTCTCCTCTCCCTCCTATCCTCTTCCCCTCCGCTCTCCCGCCCCTTTCCACCTCTCTCTACTTCCCTCCTCTCCTCTCCTCTCCTCTTTCCTCCTCTCCCTCCTCTCCTCTTCTATTCTCTCCTCTTATCTTCCCTCCTCTCCTCTTCTCTCCCTCCTCTCCTCTTCCCTCCCCTCCTCTCCTCTTCCCTCCTCTCCTCTTCCTCTCCTCTTCCCTCATCTCCTCTCCACTCCCGTCTCTTTCCACCTCTCTCCTCTCCTCTTACCTCCTCTCCTCTTTCCTCCTCTCCCTCCCTCCTCTCCTCTCCTCTTCTATTCTCTCCTCTTCCCTCCCCTCCTCTCCTCCACTCCTCTTCTATTCTCTCCTCTCCTCTTCTCTCCCTCCTCTCCTCCCCTCTCCTGCCTCTTTCCATCTATCCCTCCTCTACTCTTCCCTCCTCCCCTCTCATATTCCCTCCTCTCATCTCCCTCCTCTACTCTTCCCTCCTCTACTCTCCTCTCCTCTTCCCTCCCTCCTCTCCCCTTCTCTCCCTCCTCTCCTCTTCCCTACTCTCCTCCCCTCCCCTCTCCCTCCTCTTTCCATCTCTCTCTTCCCCCAACTCCTCTCCACTCCTCTCCCCTTCCCTTCTCTCTTCTCCCTCCTCTCCTCTTCCCACCTCTCGTCTCTCCTCTCCTCTCCTCCCCCTCCCTCCTCTTTCCACCTCTCTCTCTCCTCTCCTCTTTCCACCTCTCCTCTTCCCTCCTCTCCACTTCCACCCTCTCCTCTCCTTCCTTCTCCCTCCTCTCCCTCCTCTTTCCACCTCTCCTCCCCTCTCCCTCCTCTTTCTACCTCTCTCTCTCCTCTCCTCTCCACTTTCCACCTCTCCCTCCTCTACTCTTCCCTCCTCTCCTCTTCCATCCTCTCCTCTCCCCTCCCCTCCTCTCTCTCTCTCTCGCTCTCTCTCCTCTCCTCTCCCTTTTCTTTCCCTCTCTCTCTCTCTCTCTCTCTCTCTCTCTCTCTCTCTCTCTCTCTCCCTCTCCTCTCCTCTCCCTTTTCTTTCTCTCTCTCTCTCTCCCTCTCTCTCTCCTCTCCCTTTCTTTCTCTCTCTCTCTCTCTCTGTCTCTCCCTCTCTCCTCTCCTTTTCTTTCTCTCTCTCTCTCTCTCTCTCTCTCTCTCTCTCTCACTCTCTCTCTCTCTCTCCTCTCTCCTCTCCCTTTTCTTTTCTCTCTCTCTCTCTCTCTCTCTCCCTCTCTCTCTCTCCTCTCCTCTCCCTTTCTTTCTCTCTCTCTCTCTCTCTCTCCCTCTCTCCTCTCCCTTTTCTTTCTCTCTCTCTCTCTCTCTCTCTCTCTCTCTCTCCCTCTCTCTCTCTCCTCTCCTCTCCCTTTCTTTCTCTCTATCTCTCTCTCTCTCTCTCCCTCTCTCCTCTCCCTTTTCTTTCTCTCTCTCTCTCTCTCTCTCTCTCTCTCTCTCTCTCTCTCTCTCTCCCTCTCTCATCTCCTCTCCCTTTTCTTTCTTTCTCTCTCTCTCTCTCTCTCTCTCCTCTCCTCTCCACACCTCTGCACCTTGGAGAGCCCAACGGCTCCAGGAATGCAGTGGATAACATATCTCTCATCGAACTTCACTAGAAAGGAATGAGACTGGGAGCCAGCACTTTGCATGATGCATTCTGCCCTAATGAACCACTCGTCAGACCGATTTTTGTTGTGCGTCAGTGAATGTGGGTTTTTCTGTTTGTTAATGAGTGTGTTTGGGGTTAGCAGTGGAAATACCATTGCCGTGTGTTTTTGGTTGCTCCTTTGGAGCCCTACGTGCTGCAGACCATTGTCATAGGAAGGGGACAGACAGGAGGACACAACCCTTTGGCTTTAGTTGTGACGTCCCAGTAGATCTTCCCAAGGTGTATCAGAGGGGACATTTTTGCAACCTTATAAGGAACTTTAGGATTTATTTGGGGATTTTAGGAGGACAAGAACAGGTAAGAGCCACACACTGTGGAGAACTACATTTGGTTACACACCTGGAATGTTTTCTGGTTATAAATATTGACAGAGTTTAACATTTAATTGCTGCAGTTATTATCAGACATAATATTAAAAAGTTTTGTTCATGTATGAATTTGTCAAATTGTTATATACATAACATGTACTCCCCCTTAGAAGCAGCATCTGTCCATTTGTTCAGCAGCAGTTGTAGAGGGAGTGAAATGCTGTCTATCACAGCCTCTGTCATTAGAACCTGCATCTAAGGCAGCTCTGCTAAACTGAAACCACAGTGGATGTGTACATTCTCCCAGCTGGATAGTGATAATAGCATTCCACCTACAACATTAAGTATACAGGCATTATTACAGTGAAATAAGCTTGTAGTTTTGCCACCATTCTTGTTCTAACTTTGTTAGTAACATAACCTTTGATGATGCATACTGGTGACCTTACCATTTAAACAGCAACAGCTTTTAGTACAATGTTGGTGACCATTGAGCCTATTTTATCAGCGTAAACTAAAATAGACCATTATAACAATAAACCCAACAGCTGTGGCAATTATAACAGCGATACTCCCCCCCCTCAATCTCCCCTGCAGTGACGACATTTACACCAAACACAGAAAAACCTGTTGGAGCTCGTCAGTCAGGTACTGAGGTTTCACGTGGTATAAACACACACAGACACGTCAGTGTACACCCGAGGAACGACTCTTCTACAGGGAAGTTGACATCACGAAGGCATGATCAAAACTGCATGGCAAACTCACATCACAGTTACTTATTCAATCAATAAAGCCACACACACACTCACTTCATGATAGTCACCCACTGACACGATAAGTCAACACAAGTAGAACACTTGTTCCTGGGATATGGGTGTGGCCCTGAGCATGAACAAGCAAAACTAAACTGGGTCACTGCAGAGATGTTGTGGGGGAGGGGGGCGGAGGGGGAGGGGTGAGAAAGACAGGTACAAAGACCTGGTGGAAACACCCTTCTCTTTCACTATCCTGGAGGAGGGGGTTGTCACAGCGCTACGACGGAGGTACGAAGACACTTTTACTGGGCTTTTTCTTCTAGATCCTTAAATGTGATACATGTAAGGAGTTCTCTTTGCTTCAATAGTTTGAGGAAGGGACAGAGAATGTGGTTGTTCTGTGTGTGAAGGAGGGAGAGAAAGTGTACAGGAGAGGGAGAGAAAGACAGAGGAGAAAAACATTCACATTATTTCCCACCAATTATTCTAGTGTATTGGATATGGGTGCATTTCTGCGTAATGTTCTGACTGAAAACTGAAGGAAGCAGATAGTTTGCCATGATGATAATGAACTGTCAGAATCCTGACAACTTCATCGTGAACTGCCTCTCACTGTGTTCCAAATGGGCTTTGCTCTGAGAGGCATTTCTTAAAGTGTGTAATGTTTTGGGGAAAAGTGTCATTAGAAACTCACCGGGAGATTAGAGCTTGACTGTTCTCCGGTGGAATTTAATTATTTGTTTCTGTGTTATTCATGGCAGACAGCAAATGTACGAAACTGCACTGGCAGACAGACTCCATATAAAATCTAATCTTGTTTATAAAGAGCTTGACCTCTGGGGTCGGGGGTCAGGAGTAAAGAGACTGGTCATAGAGTTAGAATATCAGAATATTCCCAAAGGATAGCAGTTTTGACCAGATGTTTTTGATCACCCATGGGATGTTTCCATCACAAAACCAGGAACAGTTAGTGGTCAGATTGCAGTCAAATCTATGCTTGACTGTAACTTTTAAAGTGATGTAGTGTAGTTGTTTGTAGATTTTGTTCGTAGAAGACTGTTTTTCTACTTTAATTTATTTAAATATGCATCATTTGCATATTGGTTATTGGATATATTTATCTCTAGGCCAGCTTGTTGCCCGGTTGGCCTCTATGGGAGACTATATCTAAACTACGGTGATTCAGATGAAAAATTCCATTACAACATTTTCCAAGAAAGAGCTACTCTGGGATTTATGGGGTGTATTAGTGTAGGGTATGCTGAGCTCTTGTCCAGACACCCAGAGTCAGAGGTGAACAATAATAGATCCTAAGCTGACAAGGACTGTCCTGGTAGTCTGCCTATAAAGTAACACAACGTCTTCTTCTGTGGTCAGTTTGCAGTTTCAAGGTTCCAGCGTCCGCACCATGTTCTCCACGGCCACTTCATACAAGAACCAGCATTACTCTGAGCTGAAGAGGAAATGTCTGGAGAACAAGGAACTGTTTGAGGATCCAGAGTTTCCTGTCACCAACGCATCCCTGTTTTACAGGAAGCCACCTCCTGGTATGGTGGAGTGGAAGAGACCACGGGTGAGTGTAGACGTCTAACTTTCTACTTGATTTGTCCTCTATTAGCTTAATACCAAAAGCAGAATCTGTATGCAAAAACACTAAACATGAAATAGAATGTCACAAGCTTTAATGATTCACTGAAACTATTTGTAATGTTCATGTTTTTCCTCATAGTTTTTAGGAAATGTTATTGCTTAAAAGACCAATTTATAGTTTGCTGTTGATTAGTAAAAATGGAAGCTTATAAAAGGGCTATAGAGCGCTATCTGGGATCAGACCTTCTTCTTGTGCAATATAAACATGTCATGTCTATGATTGAACTTTCATGTGTGCTGACTTTGATATACAAACAGTATGACTGTGTTATATTTGGCCATACATACAGTGGGGAGAACAAGTATTTGATACACTGCCGATTTTGCAGGTTTTCCCACTTACAAAGCATGTAGAGGTCTGTAATTTTTTATTATAGGTACATTTCAACTGTGAGAGACGGAATCAAAAACTCAGAAAATCACATTGTATGATTTTTAAGTAATTAATTTGCATTTTACTGCATGACATAAGTATTTGATCACCTACCAACTAGTAAGAATTCCAGCTCTCAGAGACCTGTTAGTTTTTCTTTAAGAAGCCCTCCTGTTCTCCACTCATTACCTGTATTAACTGCACCTGTTTGAACTTGTTACCTGTATAAAAGACACCTGTCCACACACTCTCCACAATGGCCAAGACCAGAGAGCTGTGTAAGGACATCAGGGATAAAATTGTAGACCTGCACAAGGCAAGGATGGGCTACAGGACAATAGGCAAGCAGCTTGGTGAGAAGGCAACAACTGTTGGCGCAATTATTAGAAAATGGAAGAAGTTCAAGATGACAGTCAATCACCCTCGGTCTGGGGCTCCATGCATGATCTCACCTCTTGGGGCATCAATGATCATGAGGAAGGTGAGGGATCAGCCCAGAACTACATGGCACGACCTGGTCAATGACCCGAAGAGAGCTGGGACCACAGTCTCAAAGACTGTAACACACTACGCCGTCATGGATTAAAATCATGCAGCGCATGCAAGGTCCCCCTGCTCAAGCCAGCACATGCAAGGTCCCCCTGCTCAAGCCAGCGCATGCAAGGTCCCCCTGCTCAAGCCAGCGCATGCAAGGTCCCCCTGCTCAAGCCAGCGCATGCAAGGTCCCCTGCTCAAGCCAGCGCATGCAAGGTCCCCTGCTCAAGCCAGCACATGCAAGGTCCCCCTGCTCAAGCCAGCGCATGCAAGGTCCCCCTGCTCAAGCCAGCGCATGCAAGGTCCCCCTGCTCAAGCCAGCGCATGCAAGGTCCCCCTGCTCAAGCCAGCGCATGCAAGGTCCCCCTGCTCAAGCCAGCACATGCAAGGTCCCCCTGCTCAAGCCAGCGCATGCAAGGTCCCCCTGCTCAAGCCAGCACATGCAAGGTCCCCCTGCTCAAGCCAGCGCATGCAAGGTCCCCCTGCTCAAGCCAGCACATGCAAGGTCCCCCTGCTCAAGCCAGCACATGCAAGGTCCCCCTGCTCAAGCCAGCACATGCAAGGTCCCCTGCTCAAGCCAGCACATGCAAGGTCCCCCTGCTCAAGCCAGCACATGCAAGGTCCCCCTGCTCAAGCCAGCACATGCAAGGTCCCCCTGCTCAAGCCAGCACATGCAAGGTCCCCCTGCTCAAGCCAGCGCATGCAAGGTCCCCCTGCTCAAGCCAGCGCATGCAAGGTCCCCTGCTCAAGCCAGCGCATGCAAGGTCCCCTGCTCAAGCCAGCGCATGCAAGGTCCCCCTGCTCAAGCCAGCGCATGCAAGGTCCCCCTGCTCAAGCCAGCGCATGCAAGGTCCCCCTGCTCAAGCCAGCGCATGCAAGGTCCCCCTGCTCAAGCCAGCGCATGCAAGGTCCCCCTGCTCAAGCCAGCGCATGTCCAGGCCCGTCTGAAGTTTGCTAATGACCATCTGGATGATCCAGAATAGGAATGGGAGAAGGTCATGTGGTCTGATGAGACAAAAATATAGCTTTTTGGTCTAAACTCCACTCGCCGTGTTTGGAGGAAGAAGAAGGATGAGTACAACCCCAAGAACACCATCTCAACCATGAAGCATGGAGGTGGAAACATCATTCTTTGGGGATACTTTTCTGCAAAGGGGACAGAACGACTACACCGTATTGAGGGGAGGATGGATGGGCCATGTATCCTGAGATCTTGGCCAACAACCTCCTTCCCTCAGTAAGAGCATTGAAGATGGGTCGTTGCTGGGTCTTCCAGCATGACAACGACCCGAAACACACAGCCAGGGCAACCAAGGAGTGGCTCCGTAAGAAGCATCTCAAGGTCCTGGAGTGACCTAGCCAGTCTCCAGACCTGAACCCAATAGAAAATCTTTGGAGGGAGCTGAAAGTCCGTTATTGCCCAGCAAAAGCCTCGAAACCTGAAGGATCTGGAGAAGGTCTGTATGGAGGAGTGGGCCAATATCCCTGCTGCAGTGTGTGCAAACCTGGTCAAGAACTACAGGAAACGTATGATCTCTGTATGTCACGGCGGACCAAAACGCAGCGTGGTTTTTGTGATACATCTTTAATGATGATAAATGAACAATATACAAAACAAGAAATGTGAAAAACCGAAAACAGCCCTTTCTGGTGTAACAAACACAAAGACAGGAACAATCACCCACAAAACAGGCTACCTAAATATGCCCCCCCCAAGGTGCGGACTCCAGCCGCAAAACCTGAACCTATTGGGGAGGGTCTGGGTGGGCATCTGTCCGCGGTGGCGGCTCTGGTGCTGGACGTGGCCCCCACTTCACCATAGTCTTAGTCCGCCCCATTGTCCGCTTCCGTGGCCTCCTAACCACAGCGACCCTTCTAAATGAACCCACTGGACTGAGGGGCAGCTCGGGACAGAGGGGCAGCTCGGGACAGAGGGACAGCTCGGGACAGAGGGGCAGCTCGGGACAGAGTGACAGTTCTGGCAGATCCTGGCTGACTGGCGGCGCTGGCGGTTTGGCAGACTGGTGGCGCTGGCGGCTCCTGGCTGACTGGCGGCGCTGGCGGCTCCCGGCTGACTGGCGGCGCTGGCGGCTCCCGGCAGACTGGCGGCTCCTTGCAGACTGGCGGCGCTGGCGGCTCCTTGCAGACTGGCGGCGCTGGCGGCTCCTTGCAGACTGGCGGCGCTGGCGGCTACTTGCAGATGGGCGGCGCTGGCGGCGCTGGGCAGACGGGCGACTCTGACGGCGCTGGGCAGACGGGCGACTCTGACGGCGCTGGGCAGACGGGCGACTCTGACGGCGCTGGGCAGACGGGCGAGCGACTCTGACGGCGCTGGGCAGACGGGCGAGCGACTCTGACGGGCGCTGGGCAGACGGGCGACTCTGACGGCGCTGGGCAGACGGGCGAGCGACTCTGACGGGCGCTGGGCAGACGGGCGAGCGACTCTGACGGGCGCTGGGCAGACGGGCGAGCGACTCTGACGGGCGCTGGGCAGACGGGCGAGCGACTCTGACGGGCGCTGGGCAGACGGGCGGCGACTCTGGCAGACGGGCGCTGGGCAGACGGGCGACTCTGACGGCGCTGGGCAGACGGGCGACTCTGACGGCGCTGGGCAGATGGGCGACTCTGACGGCGCTGGGCAGACGGGCGAGCGACTCTGACGGCGCTGGGCAGACGGGCGAGCGACTCTGACGGCGCTGGGCAGACGGGCGAGCGACTCTGACGGCGCTGGGCAGACGGGCGACTCTGACGGCGCTGGGCAGACGGGCGACTCTGACGGCGCTGGGCAGACGGGCGACTCTGACGGCGCTGGGCAGACGGGCGACTCTGACGGCGCTGGGCAGACTGGCGGCTCCTTGCAGACTGGCGGCGCTGGCGGCTCCTTGCAGACTGGCGGCGCTGGCGGCTACTTGCAGACGGGCGGCGCTGGCGGCGCTGGGCAGACGGGCGACTCTGACGGCGCTGGGCAGACGGGCGACTCTGACGGCGCTGGGCAGACGGGCGACTCTGACGGCGCTGGGCAGACGGGCGAGCAACTCTGACGGCGCTGGGCAGACTGGCGGCTCCTTGCAGACTGGCGGCGCTGGCGGCTCCTTGCAGACTGGCGGCGCTGGCGGCTCCTTGCAGACTGGCGGCGCTGGCGGCTACTTGCAGATGGGCGGCGCTGGCGGCGCTGGGCAGACGGGCGACTCTGACGGCGCTGGGCAGACGGGCGACTCTGACGGCGCTGGGCAGACGGGCGACTCTGACGGCGCTGGGCAGACGGGCGACTCTGACGGCGCTGGGCAGACGGGCGACTCTGACGGCGCTGGGCAGACGGGCGACTCTGACGGCGCTGGGCAGACGGGCGACTCTGACGGCGCTGGGCAGACGGGCGACTCTGACGGCGCTGGGCAGACGGGCGAGCGACTCTGACGGCGCTGGGCAGACGGGCGAGCGACTCTGACGGCGCTGGGCAGACGGGCGACTCTGACGGCGCTGGGCAGACGGGCGAGCGACTCTGACGGCGCTGGGCAGACGGGCGAGCGACTCTGACGGCGCTGGGCAGACGGGCGAGCGACTCTGACGGCGCTGGGCAGACGGGCGAGCGACTCTGACGGCGCTGGGCAGACGGGCGAGCGACTCTGACGGCGCTGGGCAGACGGGCGACTCTGACGGCGCTGGGCAGACGGGCGACTCTGACGGCGCTGGGCAGACGGGCGACTCTGACGGCGCTGGGCAGATGGGCGACTCTGACGGCGCTGGGCAGACGGGCGAGCGACTCTGACGGCGCTGGGCAGACGGGCGAGCGACTCTGACGGGCGCTGGGCAGACGGGCGGCGACTCTGACGGCGCTGGGCAGACGGGCGACTCTGACGGCGCTGGGCAGACGGGCGACTCTGACGGCGCTGGGCAGACGGGCGACTCTGACGGCGCTGGGCAGACGGGCGACTCTGACGGCGCTGGGCAGACTGGCGGCTCCTTGCAGACTGGCGGCGCTGGCGGCTCCTTGCAGACTGGCGGCGCTGGCGGCTACTTGCAGACGGGCGCGCTGGCGGCGCTGGGCAGACGGGCGACTCTGACGGCGCTGGGCAGACGGGCGACTCTGACGGCGCTGGGCAGACGGGCGACTCTGACGGCGCTGGGCAGACGGGCGAGCGACTCTGACGGCGCTGGGCAGACTGGCGGCTCCTTGCAGACTGGCGGCGCTGGCGGCTCCTTGCAGACTGGCGGCGCTGGCGGCTACTTGCAGATGGGCGGCGCTGGCGGCGCTGGGCAGACGGGCGACTCTGACGGCGCTGGGCAGACGGGCGACTCTGACGGCGCTGGGCAGACGGGCGACTCTGACGGCGCTGGGCAGACGGGCGACTCTGACGGCGCTGGGCAGACGGGCGACTCTGACGGCGCTGGGCAGACTGGCGGCTCCTTGCAGACTGGCGGCGCTGGCGGCTCCTTGCAGACTGGCGGCGCTGGCGGCTACTTGCAGATGGGCGGCGCTGACGGCGCTGGGCAGACGGGCGACTCTGACGGCGCTGGGCAGACGGGCGAGCGACTCTGACGGCGCTGGGCAGACGGGCGGGCGACTCTGACGGCGCTGGGCAGACGGGCGGGCGACTCTGACGGCGCTGGGCAGACGGGCGGGCGACTCTGACGGCGCTGGGCAGAGCTCTGGCGCCTCTGGAATGAGGGGCTCTGGCGCCTCTGGACTGAGGGGCTCTGGCGCCTCTGGAATGAGGGGCTCTGGCGCCTCTGGACTGAGGGGCTCTGGCGCCTCTGGACTGAGGGGCTCTGGCGCCTCTGGACTGAGGGGCTCTGGCGCCTCTGGACTGAGGGGCTCTGGTGCCTCTGGACTGAGGGGCGGGAGCTCTGGCAGCGCCGGACAGGCGGGAGACTCCGGCTGCGCTGGAGAGGAGGAAGGCTCTAGCAGCGCTGGACGCACTATAGGCCTGATGCGTGGTGCCGGCACTGGTGGTACTGGGCCGAGGACACGCACTATAGGCCTGATGCGTGGTGCAGGCACTGGTGGTACTGGGCCGAGGACACGCACCTCAAGGCGAGTGCGGGGAGCTGCCACCGGAGGGCTGATGCGTGGAGGTGGTACCGGATAGACCGGACTGTGCAGGCGCACTGGAGCTCTTGAGCACCGAGCCTGCCCAACCTTACTTGGTTGAATGCTCCTGGTCACCCTGCCAGTGCGGCGAGGTGAAATAGCCCGCACTGGGCTATGCAGGCGAACCGGGGACACCATGCGCGAGGCTGGTGCCATGTAAGCTGGCCCATGGAGATGCACTGGAGACCAGATGCGTAGAGCCGGCTTCATGGCACTTGGCTCGATGCCCACTCTAGCCCGGCCGATACGCGGAGCTGGTATGTACCGCACCGGGCTATGCACCCGCACTGGGGACACCGTGCGCTCCACAGCATAACACGGTGCCTGCCCGGTCTCTCTCGCCCTCCGGTAAGCACAGGAAGTTGGCGCAGGTCTCCTACCTGGCTTCGCCATACTTCCTGTGTGCCACCCCCCCAATACATTTTTGGGGCTGCCTCTCGGGCTTCCTTGCCAGCCGTGTTCGCTTCGCCAACCTCATTCTCCTGTAACCTTCCTCGCACTGCTCCATCGAATCCCAGGCGGGCTCAGGCACTCTCCCTGGGTCGACCGCCCACCTGTCTATCTCCTCCCAAGTTGTGTAGTCCAGATGCTGCTCCCATGTCCGGAAATCCTGACATCGCTGTTGCTGTTGCCCGTTACCACGCCGCTTGGTCCTGTTGTGGTGGGTGATTCTGTCACGGCTTTCTTCTTGGGAAAGAGAGGCGGTCCAAAACGCAGCGTGGTTATTGTGATACATCTTTAATGAAGATGATAAATGAACAATATACAAAACAAGAAATGTGAAAAACCGAAAACAGCCCTATCTGGTGTAACAAACACAAAGACAGGAACAATCACCCACAAAACAGCCCTATCTGGTGTAACAAACACAAAGACAGGAACAATCACCCACAAAACAGCCCTATCTGGTGTAACAAACACAAAGACAGGAACAATCACCCACAAAACAGCCCTATCTGGTGTAACAAACACAAAGACAGGAACAATCACCCACAAAACCCAACACAAAACAGGCTACCTAAATATGGCTCCCAATCAGAGACAATGACTAACACCTGCCTCTGATTGAGAACCATATCAGGCCCAAACACAGAAACAGACAAACAAGACATCCAACATAGAATGCCCACTCAGATCACACCCTGACTAAACAAAACATAGAACATACAAAGCAAACTATGGTCAGGGTGTGACACTGTAATTGCAAACAAAGGTTTCTGTACCAAATATTAAGTTCTGCTTTTCTGATGTATCAAATACTAATGTCATGCAATAAAATGAAAATTAATGATTTAAAAATCATGCAATGTGATTTTCTGGATTTTTGTTTTAGATTCCGTCTCTCACAGTTGAAGTGTACCTATGATAAAAATTACAGACCTCTACATGTTTTGTAAGTGGGAAAACCTGCAAAATCGACAGTGTATCAAATACTTGTTCTCCCCACTGTAGGTATTGTGAAAGGTGTTGTCTGACAGGTTTTTATATAGACTCATACAATATTCTGTGATGGAGTACTTAAAAGGTTAATGCCTTTTGAGTGGTTGCCTCTGAGGATTGTGTTAAAGGTTAAATGTCAACCACAATGCTTATTGTGGTGACAGACAGCAAACTGTGGTGTGAAACTGAGGTGAGGGTGGTGCTGGGAAGTGTCTCAAAATGTATGCTTTACATAGCATGTGAGATATATGACAGAACATGTGTTTCAAAACTGTCAAGAGAAAAAATCTAATAAAGTCTGTTTGTATAGCTGCCATTTTGTTCAATGGAGAAAGCTGGAGTTATGTTTCTGTTTAATGTGTTACTGTATCTGTTCTATGTACAGATGTTGGATCTTAATTTGAGCCAGCTTAAAACAGCAGGAAAATGATCCTGCAGCAACAGGAAATGTGAATTATCCTGAGGCAAACATTATAATAAATTGATTTTTGTATGGGTTGATATATATTTTTTTTTTAGGGTAAGTCAGGTCTGACATTTCAAAGTGGAAATGACTACAAGTTTGCATTTCCTGCTGTGCTGGAAAATGATCAGCAACAAAATAGTGATCAAATTAAGATCCTGCATCTATATGGTATGTTGCCCAAGTGACAAGAAGAGAAAACACAATTTCTTATTCATAACAACAGTACACCTCGAGAGTTCCAACTCATTTAAAAAGAAAACGTGCTCTAAGCCAGAACTATTTGTCAAGGATTTGCGACTATTGTTACAAGCATAACCTATTAGTGAGCACATTCTAAGCTATTTACATTTTTCACATGGAACATTTTACCTCACAATTTCACATTGTACCGCCGCTCATCATACATTTTCTTTCTCTGTTACAGGAGATCAGTGACGTGCCTCATCTGTTTGTGGAGGGCATCAGCTCCCATGACCTGAACCAGGGGCTTTTGGGTAACTGCTGGTTTGTGGCGGCATGCTCCTGCCTGGCACTGAAGCCAGACCTCTGGCAGAAGGTGAGTTTGGTTTCCTCCTGTCTGTTCACACAGTCTGAGATGAGTGTTACAAGAGCAGACTATGTGTGTATTTCCTTTACAGTCACCTTATAGGGGAATAAATGGTGCTGTTTGTGAAGGAACACATCAAATCAAGCTTTATTTATGTAACACATTTCAGATGCAACGCAATGCACTTCTCAGGAAAAAACCCAAATACAAAATACGGTGAAAATAAAAACAGAAATATTTACTAAAACTAAAGAATAACAACAACCGAAAGACTAAAAAGCACCTTAAGGAAAAGCTAAGTTAAAAAGGTGTGTTTTAAGACCTCTTTTAAATATGTCCACAGTTTTGACCCCCCTCAGGTTCTCTGGCAGGCCTCTTGGTCCTAGGATTTGGGAAAGTTAAAATACAAGTGCCAGAGGACCTGAGGGACCTATTGGGTCCATAACTCAAAAGCATGTCTGACATGTATTGGGTTGATTTAAAAACCAATTGAAGAATAGGACAATGAATTGTAAAACTCACAGGCAGCCAGTACAATACTTTAAAACCGGGGATAATGTGTGCTCTCCATCTGGTCTTGGCCAGTACCCATGCTGCAGCATTCTGTATGTTTTACAGTGCAGAGACTTTAAAACCGGGGATAATGTGTGCTCTCCATCTGGTCTTGGCCAGTACCCATGCTGCAGCATTCTGTATGTTTTACAGTGCAGAGACCTTAAAACCGGGGATAATGTGTGCTCTCCATCTGGTCTTGGCCAGTACCCGTGCTGCAGCATTCTGTATGTTTTACAGTGCAGAGACCTTAAAACCGGGGATAATGTGTGCTCTCCATCTGGTCTTGGCCAGTACCCGTGCTGCAGCATTCTGTATGTTTTACAGTGCAGAGACTTTAAAACCGGGGATAATGTGTGCTCTCCATCTGGTCTTGGCCAGTACCCATGCTGCAGCATTCTGTATGTTTTACAGTGCAGAGACTTTAAAACCGGGGATAATGTGTGCTCTCCATCTGGTCTTGGCCAGTACCCATGCTGCAGCATTCTGTATGTTTTACAGTGCAGAGACTTTAAAACCGGGGATAATGTGTGCTCTCCATCTGGTCTTGGCCAGTACCCATGCTGCAGCATTCTGTATGTTTTACAGTGCAGAGACTTTAAAACCGGGGATAATGTGTGCTCTCCATCTGGTCTTGGCCAGTACCCATGCTGCAGCATTCTGTATGTTTTACAGTGCAGAGACTTTAAAACCGGGGATAATGTGTGCTCTCCATCTGGTCTTGGCCAGTACCCATGCTGCAGCATTCTGTATGTTTTACAGTGCAGAGACTTTAAAACCGGGGATAATGTGTTCTCTCCATCTGGTCTTGGCCAGTACCCATGCTGCAGCATTCTGTATGTTTTGTAGTTGACCAATGGCTTTCTTGGGTAGACCAGACAGGAGAGCATTACAGTAGTCAAGCCTGCTTGTAATAAAATCATGGATGAGTCTCTTTGTATCAGACTGAGAAACGGACACACCTTAGCAATGTTGCTCAGGTGGTAAAAAGTTATTTTGGTCACATTCCTCATGTGTGATTCAAATTGAGCAGATAATGTCTATGAAGTATGATGTGGGTGGATGTCTGTGTGCCATACTGTTGATACCTGACTCAGAGGGGACGTAGCTTAGTTCACCTGAGGAATTCACTCGAGGGGCTTTTCACTCCCATTGAAAAGAAACTAGTGTCATCCTTCCATCTTAAATGACCATTACCATTCAGAAACATTCCACTTTTCCTTATTCAAGCCTGGCTGGGAAAGATACTACTTGCCTACATCCCCACAGCAACTTTCCCAAGCCTCCCACATTTCTCCTTCACTCAAAACCAGATAGCTGATGTTCTGAAAGAGACCAAATCTGGACCCCTACAAATCAGCTGGGCTAGACAATCTGGACCCTCTCTTTCTACAATTATCCGCCGCAATTGTTTCGACCCCTATTATTAGCCTGTTCACCCTCTCTTTCGTATAGTCTGAGATCCCCAAAGATTGGAAAGCTGCCGCGGTCATCCCCAGAAGCGCTTCAATGGCATACAACTCTCCTTCCGTGGCCTCCAACTGCAAGTAAAACTAAATGCATGCTCTTCAACCGATCGCTGCCCGCACCTGCCCGCCCATCCAGCATCACTACTCTGGACGGTTCTGACTTAGAATATGTGGACAACTACAAATACCTAGGTGTCTGGTTAGACTGTAAACTCTCCTTCCAGACTCACATTAAGCATCTCCAGTCCATAATTAAATCTAGAATCGGCTTCCTATTTCGCAACAAAGCATCCTTCACTCATGCTGCCAAACATACCCTCGTAAAACTGACTATCCTACCGATCCTTGACTTAGGCGATGTCATTTACAAAATAGCCTCCAACACTCTACTCAGCAAATTGTATGCAGTCTATCACAGTGCCATCCGTTTTGTCACCAAAGCCCCATATACTACCCACCACTGCGACCTGTATGCGCTCGTTTGCTGGCCCTCGCTTCATATTCCTCGCCAAACTCACTGGCTCCATGTCATCTATAAGTCTTCACTAGGTAAAGCCCCGCCTTATCTCAGCTCACTGGTCACGATAGCAGCACCCACCTGTAGCATGCGCTCCAGCAGGTATATTTCACTGGTCACCCCTAAAGCCAATTCCTCCTTTGGCCGCCTTTCCTTCCAGTTCTCTGGTGCCATTGACTGGAACGAATTGCACAAGTCCCTGAAGCTGGAGACTCATATATCCCTCACCAAATTTAAGCATCAGCTGTCAGAGCAGCTCACAGATCATTGCACCTGTCCATAGCCCATCTGTAAATAGCCCATCCAACTACCTTATCCCCATAGTGTTATTTACTATATTGCTCCTTTGCACCTCTCTACTTGCACATCTATCACTCCAGTGTTAAATTGCTAAATTGTAATTATTTCGCCACTACGGCCTATTTATTGCCTTACCTCCCTAATCTTACCTCATTTGCACACTCTGTATATAGATTTTTCTATTGTGTTATTGACTGTACGTTTGTTTATTCCATGTGTGATTCTGTGTTGTTGTTTGTGTCACACTGCTTAGTTTTATCTCGGCCAGGTCTCAGTTTTCAATGAGAACTTGTTCTCAACTAGCCTACCTGGTTAAATAAAGGTGAAATAAAAAATGTAAAAAACCCACCCAAGTTTTAAACTATTCACATTTGACTAGACATGTTGTTCACTGTGAAGCCCTTTGTGTTGACAGGTCATCCCTGACTGGAAGGAGCAGGAATGGGACTCCAAGCACATGGAGAACTACGCTGGCATCTTCCACTTCCAGTTCTGGGTGTTTGGGGAGTGGGTGGACGTGGTAGTGGATGACCGCCTGCCCAGCATCAATGGAGAGCTCATTTACTGCCACTCCAAAGTCAAAAACGAGTTTTGGAGCGCCCTGCTTGAGAAAGCCTATGCCAAGTATGTATACTCTAACATTTCTCAACCCTTGATTCATAAATGATAACGTTTCGTACCCTCTAACCTCTCTGTATCTTCTCCTCTTGTCTCCAGGCTCTCTGGCTGCTATGAGTCGCTGGACGGGGGCAACACTGGGGATGCGGTGGTGGATTTCAGTGGAGCCGTGGCAGAGGCCATTAATCTTGAGGCAGAAGCTTTCCACAAAGACCAGGGGAGAATGGACAAACTGTTTGAAGACCTGTTCAAAGTCTACGACAGGGATGGAATAATCAGCTGCTCCATCAAGGTCTGTCTTTTCAATTGGTCAGCACACTATAGTCACAGGTAATTGTGTTTAGTAGACGCAAATGACTGACTACTGTGCTTGGACCTCTTTTAGGCATCTCCTTCTGAAATCGAGGCACGGATGGCATGTGGGCTGGTGAAGGGCCATGCCTACTCAGTGACTTCAGTGAAGAAAGTACGATTGGGCCACGGGCTGATAGCCTACTTCCAGAACGAGACCATCCCCCTGATCCGCATGAGGAACCCCTGGGGAAAGATTGAGTGGAACGGAGCCTGGAGTGACAGGTGAGGAAGACATATCCTCCCCGTTCGCTTACTGTTCAACCTCTCCACACCTCAGTGACAGGTGAGGAAGACATATCCTCCCCGTTCGCTTACTGTTCAACCACTCCACACCTCAGTGACAGGTGAGGAGGACATATCCTCCCCGTTCGCTTACTGTTCAACCTCTCCACACCTCAGTGACAGGTGAGGAGGACATATCCTCCCCGTTCACTTACTGTTCAACCTCTCCACACCTCAGTGACAGGTGAGGAAGACATATCCTCCCCGTTCGCTTACTGTTCAACCTCTCCACACCTCAGTGACAGGTGAGGAGGACATATCCTCCCCACTCGCTTACTGTTCAACCTCTCCACACCTCAGTGACAGGTGAGGAGGACATATCCTCCCCGTTCGCTTACTGTTCAACCTCTCCACACCTCAGTGACAGGTGAGGAAGACATATCCTCCCCGTTAAACACTGTTCAACCTCTCCACACCTCAGTGACAGGTGAGGAGGACATATCCTCCCCGTTCGCTTACTGTTCAACCTCTCCACACCTCAGTGACAGGTGAGGAGGACATATCCTCCCCGCTCGCTTACTGTTCAACCTCTCCACACCTCAGTGACAGGTGAGGAAGACATATCCTCCCCGTTCGCTTACTGTTCAACCTCTCCACACCTCAGTGACAGGTGAGGAGGACATATCCTCCCCGTTCGCTTACTGTTCAACCTCTCCACACCTCAGTGACAGGTGAGGAGGACATATCCTCCCCGCTCGCTTACTGTTCAACCTCTCCACACCTCAGTGACAGGTGAGGAGGACATATGCTCCCCGCTCGCTTACTGTTCAACCTCTCCACACCTCAGTGACAGGTGAGGAGGACATATCCTCCCCGTTCGCTTACTGTTCAACCTCTCCACACCTCAGTGACAGGTGAGGAGGACATATCCTCCCCGTTCTCTTACTGTTCAACCTCTCCACACCTCAGTGACAGGTGAGGAAGACATATCCTCCCCGCTCGCTTACTGTTCAACCTCTCCACACCTCAGTGACAGGTGAGGAGGACATATCCTCCCCCCGTTCTCTTACTGTTCAACCTCTCCACACCTCAGTGACAGGTGAGGAAGACATATCCTCCCCGCTCGCTTACTGTTCAACCTCTCCACACCTCAGTGACAGGTGAGGAAGACATATCCTCCCCGCTCGCTTACTGTTCAACCTCTCCACACCTCAGTGACAGGTGAGGAGGACATATCCTCCCCGTTCGCTTACTGTTCAACCTCTCCACACCTCAGTGACAGGTGAGGAAGACATATCCTCCCCGCTCGCTTACTGTTCAACCTCTCCACACCTCAGTGCACAGGTGACCTCATCAACTCATTATTTCGTTCTCCCTCCCTCTATTTCCTGTTGCCTCTCCCCCTCTCCCCCTCTCCTACCTCAGTTCAGCGGAATGGAAAAAGGTTGGCAGCATGGAGAGGAATAAGCTTGGCATCACAGTGGAAGATGATGGGGAGTTCTGGTGAGTGTAAAAAAAACAATTAAAGGCTGTTATCTCTTCTGTTCAGCGTGAGAATGTTTTCTGTCTACCCATGTTAATTTGCGTCTCTGTGTGTGTGCGCTACTGTATCTTCAAAGGATGGAGTTTAGAGACTGGTGTAAGTACTTCACGGATGCAGACGTTTGTCGTCTCATCAACACCTCCCTGCTCACCATCGACAAGACATGGAACGAAGTGATGATTTTAGGGAGTTGGACCAAGAATGCAGAACCTCTGCGCAACCGCTGTGGAGGCTGCATGAACCACAAACATACCTTCTTACAGAATCCCCAGTACCTGTTTGAGGTGACCAAGGAAGTGGATGAGGTTCTGATCTCCCTACAGCAGAGAGACATGAAGATCCACAGACGTATCGGCCAGGGAGAGAACCTCACCATCGGCTTCGCCGTCTTCAAGGTAGTTCATATTAACATCCTCTAAGAATGACTAGTGGGACTGGGGTGAGAGACTGGGCCAGTGAGGGTATGAGACAGGGTATGCTACTGGGGCGTTGGTCCAACTTCAGTTCATTTTAGCGGAGAAGTTCTCTGCGCCACATGTTTGGCTTCCCCCGCTGTACAGTTATTTGGTTCAATCAGTGGAATTTCAATTTTCCCTCTTCAGCCGTTGAACAAACAGAAAATAAACCAGAGGGTGTTTACAATAATGGGTAGACATTACTTATAAATGCCACATTGGCTTGTTCATATCAGGGACGATGATGAATATTTTAAATCTGATCAAGCTGCAACAACAAACACTGGGGAACAGTCATGGTGAAAAATGATTTCTTTTGATTTAAGGTTGAACTGAATAGGAAATACCGCATGCATGACATCATCACCCAACTTAACGTGCAAACTACTACGTACATCAACGCCCGCACGGTGTTCATGAGGGCCATGCTCCCCAAGGGTCGCTACATGATCATCCCCTCCACCTTCAAACCTGAGACTCTGGGAGAGTTCATGCTGCGTGTTTACACTAACGTAGACTCAGGATGCAGGTACTGGAAATAGACCTGTACACATAGTAACACACTTCAGTATGATATCTTATCCATGCAGTATAACCATTACTTTAGCATTACTGTAAAGGTATAAGATGATCTCTCTCTCTCAGAGAGCTGACAGAACACCAGCCCAGGATGACGTGTTGGAGTAAGCTGACTGGCTACCCTGTTGCCGTGTCCCAGATCTATGTCCACGGAGCAGAGGGGCTGGAGAACCAGGACCGCACAGGGGGTGAGAGAACGCTCCACAACCTCAAATCAAAACCATCTCATACATTACAGGGAAACATAAGTAAAAAAGTTTTTGACATTTTGGGAGTATATTCAGCATTGCCTAATGGCTGGTTAATACTGCGTCATTGTACAGGCGCGGATCCATATGTGATCGTATCCTGTGAGGGCTCCTCAGTCCGGTCAACAGTCAAGGCAGACACCGTGAAGCCGGTGTTTGATACCAGAGCCATCTTCTACAGGAAGAAGCCCACAAAGCCAATCACTGTGGAGGTAAGGTATATGGGGGTCAAAGAGCATCACTACCAATGGGCTGGAAGGACAAACTGACTAGTGAATTGTTACATTTAGATGTCTGAAGTTAGGGCTGGATTCAATTCGCATCGCTGAAGTTCAGCACTACAGTGCGCTTAAAATGTAAAGTTGAGGCGACATTTGCAGAGATTACCGTGAATTCAGTTTCTGCTAACGCAGGAACAGTGCCTTTAAATGTGGCACTTCAGCGCTACGGATTGAATA
This sequence comes from Oncorhynchus nerka, assembly GCF_034236695.1. Classification (NCBI taxonomy): domain Eukaryota; kingdom Metazoa; phylum Chordata; class Actinopteri; order Salmoniformes; family Salmonidae; genus Oncorhynchus; species Oncorhynchus nerka. Next base: position 30,576,851 of record NC_088414.1, read on the forward strand.
AAGCCCTTAGTGTCTTCAATGGATGGTCAGATAGTGTTCACGCAAAACCTTGGTCTTAAATGGTCTCCACTTCCTTTCTCGTCCCTCCTCCCCAGGTGTGGAACAGTAATGCTGTGAAGGACCAGTTCCTGGGCCAGGTGGTTCTGACAGGCTCAGTGAAGGACTCCACAAACCCCCAGAGGCTCCAGTTGAGGAAGAGTGGCAGAGCCATGGCCGACGAGATGCCTGGCTCCATCACCCTCCGTATCGTCACCTCCACCGAGCTCACAGACATGTGAACTGGATCAGCTGACTACTACCTGGGTCACATTGACAATGTGTACAACACTCTGTTGCCTCTGACACTTTGAACAGGGGTTCATCACTACAAGGCATAAAGTTATCACTCAGAATGACTATCAACGTGAGCTTACAGTATATTCTACTAAGGACTGCCATGGTCATGGACCAAGAAGCACCTACTAAAGACTGCCATGGTCATGGACCAAGAAGCACCTACTAAAGACTGCCATGGTCATGGACCAAGAAGCACCTACTAAAGACTGCCTTCGTCATCGACCAAGAAGTATCTTCAAGCCTTCTGGAGTTTTGTTAGTTCTTATAGTGTTTTGTAAAGGGACAAGACATTACTTTTTGAAAGATGAATAACTGTAAATATATTATTATTTTATACTAGATTATACACTATGAAACATAACTCTTCAGAGTAATACGCATACTGTATCTGTATACAACATTATGCAACTTACACATTCCAAAAATATGTTTATCATATACAAATAAAAGGGCCTCTTTTCATCTTGCTGAAAAACAGCCAAAAGGCTCTTGCTGCAAAATATTGAAAAGTCTTGAAAGAGCCGAATGTATCTAGAGTGTAAGTTTTGGACCATGGTCATTCATTTGTGTCATTCCACTGAACTTCTTGAAATGTCTAAAGGGTACTGCCTCTAAACTAGCATCCTCCTTTGCCCGAAATGTCTTGCCACTTTTAGTCCCTCTCTACTAACAGCAAAGAAAAGTAAATCCATTCAAACCAACAACAAAAAATGTTTTTATTTCAGTTCAGTTCCCAAACTGCAGTATTTTGTTGTTTTACACTCAAGACACAGCCATGCACAATTCAGAATTCCAAAAAGTATGTTGCTTTATCCACAATTAAAAATAGCTTATCCAAAACCTTAGTTGTCCCCAGTTGCTTTTTCTCATCTGTCCTTTTCCAAAGATGGGGCTTGCTGAGGTTCACCAGATGGGTCAGCAGTTTACAAACCCAGATAATAATCATCAGCATTTTAAATAAACACTTTTTTGCCTTTGTTCTGTTCTCATGATAATCATTAATGGAGGAATTTTCACACCACGTCTACAGGTTTACACATTCAGAAGATAGGAATGAGGAAGAGGAGTGGGCCGGCGGGGAGGGGCGGGGCAAGGCCGCTAGTTGTCCTAGAGTTCATCTTTGTGCTCAGAGTTCAGGTCTGTACATAGAGGTGCGGCTAAAGGTCAGAGGGCAGATAGTCTCTGTGAGGTCCCTAAGACTCTCAGCCACAGGCACACTCAGAAGTAGTGCTCCGTACAGACAGACATGGGACTGCTGGAGACAGCTCTGTGTCCAGGTGGAGTACTGTCTGACACAGCCCAAGCATGATCGATCCATCCAGGAGTGTGTTTTATTTTCTCATTCAATATCCAGGGTGCAAAACATTTATAAATAAATACCATAGAGCAACCTGGATATTATCCTTTCATTTTGAAGTTGCGTAACTCAGATTTCTTTTAAATAATCCCATCCTATTTACATATCCTAACAATGTTAGCCTAATTGGAAAATGTACTAACATATTGTTTTCCCATGCATGAAATTGGTGATGTACTCCTTGCAATGGACAGTGTGAGGCTCTCCTGCGTGGTGGAGGGATGAGCGAGCAGCTACCCTGCACTACACAGTCTGAGTTAAGGTGGAGAACAAGTGTGGTATCTAGTGCAGACTGAGGTCACTCTCTCCCTTACAAAGACACTCATGCATACACACACACTCCCATTCATACACACTCCCAACACCATCTACCAGGGATACAGTGTGAGCTCATGGAATATAGCCCATGAAATCAGTGGTCAGTGACTCCCTGTGAGAGCCCTGAGATCAGGGAATGATATCACTCTGTAGTGTACACTACAGGTTAGACCCTCAAGTGTATTTCCTGTCGCCTACTCTCTCCGTCCCAGGTCTGGACTTCAGTACAATCCTAAGGGATGCTGTGGCTACTATAGACCAGACGGAGGATGCCATGTTGATGGTTATTACTAAGCTATTGAATGAAGAATCATGAAACAGTCTATACTTATCTGCAGAGCTTTTCAGACTTGTTTTCTAGTAGCCTCTGCTATGGGATGATAGGAATGGCAAAGTGAAGGGGAATGTGACCCTCTAGTTTCCAATGGTCCGCAAGACAATTAAATTGGCACTCAGTCTTCAATCCAAAAACCTTTTCATGGGCAAATGATTAACACCCACCCATCCACCAACCTGCCAAACAGCCAAAACTCAAAGAAACACTCATATAGAAACAGACACAACCAAACTCACACAGTACATCAGAAAGTTCAGCAACAAGACACTGGAGCAATAACTCTTAACTTCCATTGAGAGGGGGTGGGCTAAATAATAGCATTCCATTAAAAAAACTAGATAAACACATCATGGACGGACAGACAGATAGACAGATGAACATATGCGCTAACTCAGGGATTGTGCTCACTTGAACAAATGGCTTTTCACACTAAGCATGGCTTCTACTTCTGACACATCTAAGTAAATTCACAGATCAGAGGTTAAGCATGCAAAAGTAAGGCTCATTGATGTGAAACAAATGGTAACATTGACAAACACTGCCCCCCCACCAAACCCCCCCAAAAAAACAAGCAAATGTTTGTCTGTAGACTATCCCTACTAACTAACTGTAATTAACCAATAACATGGGATTTATATTTAAAAAGCTGTGACTTGAACTCTGAACACATTGTGGCCCATCAGATACGCAGTAGTTATTGAATCAGCCTCCACTGCAGCCCTGGCAAAGCCATTCTCTATGTCAGATCTCTAAACATCTAGCAACTTTAGGGTGTCCAAGAAATTACAGCCATGTCCTGGAGTACAACAGCCATGTCCTGGAGTACAACAGCCATGTCCTGGAGTACAACAGCCATGTCCTGGAGTACAACAGCCATGTCCTGGAGTACAACAGCCATGTCCTGGAGTACAACAGCCATGTCCTGGAGTACAACAGCCAACTGGCTTTGATTGAATGTTTGCCTCTTCTATCCCTCCCTTCTTTTCTCTCGCTCACATATGCACAAAGTCATGCAGGCATATGCTGGGTCCAGAGTCCCCAAGTCTGTTCCATATAAAATGTTCATATAAAATGTTCACTGCAGGAGATGCCTGATGGAAAGGGAAAGGGAACCAAGGCGATTGCTGGATAGACAAGGAAGGAATCACATTATCTCAGTGCTGTTACGTTCTGCCTCTCTTCCTGGGTCTCTCCCTTTTGAAAAGGAGCTTTTGGGTTTTTTTTCTTCGTATTTTCTATTTTTAGTATTTAGTTTAGGAGCCTCTACTCCCCTCACAGGCCAAACACACGCTTATGCACACACGCTTATGCACACACGCTTATGCACACACGCTTATGCACACACGCTCACGCACACACGCTCACGCACACACTCTTACACACACGTTTACACACACGCTAACAGACGTCTGACAGACTGCTCCACATGTACAGAATGCTGGAGGACTAGAGGAGGAGGCGGCAGGCGGTTCAGCAGCAGAGAGGCCCTGCAGGCCAGCTGTCCATCCCCTGTATGAGGCAGCAGGGGGGTTGGTTACTGGTCTGTCCTTGTGCTGTCTCTCTGTCACACAACACCATGGAGCAGGGTCCAGCTCTGTGTGTGGACACATGGCGCCCTCTAGCGGCTGCTGTTTTTTATGGCCTCCTTGGCTGCTACAATCAGAGGGCTCAGGCTGGACAGAGGCTTGGCTAACTTCAGGAATGAATGCTGCAAGGAACACAAGAGAAGAATAGCGATGAGGGGAATGCTCTGCAACCCTGCGTGTACAGACTGTGACTTAAGGTTAGAGCTGTACACGTAACTGCCAGAATAAAGAAAACACGCAAGTAAATGAAGGATACTAAGTATATTAAAGCAGGTGCTTCCACACAAGTGTGGTTCCTGAGTTAACTAACCACTTAACATCCCATCATGCTTAGGGTCATGTATAAAAATGTTGTTTCCCGTTTCTTTTACAATGCACTCATATATACATGTTCTAATGGTATCAGGTATTTCTTTATATTTTGTGTTCAAATAAAGAAAATGATATTTGCCTCATTTGCGTACATACACAGGATATATTTGCATATATGAATATACACTGCTCAAATAAATGAAGGGAACACTTAAACAACACAATGTAACTCCAAGTCAATCACACTTCTGTGAAATCAAACTGTCCACTTAGGAAGCAACACTGATTGACAATAAATTTCACATGCTGTTGTGCAAATGGAATAGGTGGAAATTATAGGCAATTAGCAAGACACCACCAATAAAGGAGTGGTTCTGCAGGTGGTGACCACAGACCACTTCTCAGTTCCTATGCTTCCTGGCTGAGGTTTTGGTCACTTTTGAATGCTGGCGGTGATTTCACTCTAGTGGTAGCATGAGACGGAGTCTACAACCCACACAAGTGGCTCAGGTAGTGCAGCTCATCCAGGATGGAACATCAATGCGAGCTGTGGCAAGAAGGTTTGCTGTGTCTGTCAGCGTAGTGTCCAGAGCATGGAGGTGCTACCAGGAGACAGGCGGGTACATCAGGAGACGTGGAGGAGGCCGTAGGAGGGCAACAACCCAGCAGCAGGACCGCTACCTCCGCTTTTGTGCAAGGAGGAGCAGGAGGAGCACTGCCAGAGCCCTGCAAAATGACCTCCAGCAGGCCACAAATGTGCATGTGTCTGCTCAAACGGTCAGAAACAGACTCCATGGGGGTGGTATGAGGGCCCGACGTCCACAGGTGGGGGTTGTGCTTACAGCCCAAAACCGTGGAGGACGTTTGGCATTTGCCAGAGAACACCAAGATTGGCAAATTCGCCACTGGCGCCCTGTGCTCTTCACAGATGAAAGCAGGTTCACACTGAGCACGTGACAGACGTGACAGAGTCTGGAGACGCTGTGAAGAATGTTCTGCTGCCTGCAACATCCTCCAGCATGACCGGTTTGGCGGTGGGTCAGTCATGGTGTGGGGTGGCATTTCTTGGGGGGGCCGCACAGCCCTCCATGTGCTCGCCAGAGGTAGCCTGACTGCCATTAGGTACCGAGATGAGATCCTCATACCCCTCGTGAGACCATATGCTGGTGCGGTTGGCCCTGGGTTCCTCCGAATGCAAGACAATGCTAGATCTCATGTGGCTGGAGTGTGTCAGCAGTCCATGCAAGAGGAAGGCATTGATGCTATGGACTGGCCCGCCTGTTCCCCAGACCTGAATCCAATTGAGCACATCTGGGACATTATTATTATTTATTTTTTTACCTTTATTTAACTAGGCAAGTCAGTTAAGAACAAATTCTTATTTTCAATGATGGCCTAGGAACAGCGGGTTAACTGCCTGTTCAGGGGCAGAACGACAGATTTGAGCCTTGTCAGCTCGGGGGTTTGAACTTGCAACCTTCCGGTTACTAGTTCAACGCTCTAACCACTAGGCCACCCTGTCGCCCCATCATGTCTCGCTCCATCCACCAACGCCACGTTACACCACAGACTGTCCAGGAGTTGGCGGATGCTTTAGTCCAGATCTGGGAGACTATCCGCCACCTCATCAGGAGCATGCCCAGGCGTTGTAGGGAGGTCATACAGGCACGTGGAGGCCACACACACTACTGAGCCTCATTTTGACTTGTTTTAAGGACATTACATCAAAGTTGGATCAGCCTGTAGTGTGGTTTTCCACTTTAATTTTGAGTGTGACTCCAAATCCAGACCTCCATGGGTTGATACATTTGATTTCCATTGATAATTTTTGCGTGATTTTGTTGTCAGCACATTCAACTATGTAAAGAAAAAAGTATTTATTAAGAATATTTAATTAATTCAGATCTAGGATGTTATTTTAGTGTTCCCTTAAATTTTTTGAGCAGTGTATTTTAAATGATTACTTTTTTCAATTCCACAAAAAATGTAAACCCCTCAAAATAAAGTTATCTTTCTTATGATGTAAATGTCTATCTGATGTGTTAAATCCCAGACAAAGCTTTAGCAATCTTATGGATGCAACGGAAAGACAATGTATTGCATTGAGCCCATTTCAGCCATTACCGGGGTGTGTTTGACAGGTCATTACAAACATAATGTGATAACATTAACGGGGAAAAAAGACAGCCACAAGCAAGAGTATGAAAGAGTCGCAGGAGTAAAATGAAAGCAATCAATCCAGCCAGATTTAAGTAACAAGTGGATTTTGCTGAAAAGACAGCTCCTCAGGTGGGTGTGGCATGCATGTTGCTATAGTAATGTAGGAGTAGACTAGTTGGTGTGGTCAGATTTGGGTTATGTTAGAGTGGTCAGGTTTAGGTTAGGGTTATGTTAGAGTGGTCAGGTTTAGGTTAGGGTTATGTTAGAGTGGTCAGGTTTAGGTTAGGGTTATGTTAGAGTGGTCAGGTTTAGGTTAGGGTTATGTTAGAGTGGTCAGATTTGGGTTATGTTAGAGTGGTCAGGGTTGGGTTATGTTAGAGTGGTCAGGTTTAGGTTAGGGTTTTGTTAGAGTGGTCAGATTTGGGTTATGTTAGACTGGTCAGGGTTGGGTTATGTTAGAGTGGTCAGATTTAGGGTTATGTCAGAGTAGTCAGGGTTTGGTTATGTTAGAGTGGTCGGTTTAGGTTAGGGTTATGTTAGAGTGGTCGGTTTAGGTTAGGGTTATGTTCGAGTGGTCAGGTTTAGGTTAGGGTTATGTTAGAGTGGTCAGGGTTGGGTTATATTAGAGTGGTCAGGGTTGGGTTATATTAGAGTGGTCAGGTTTAGGTTAGGGTTATGTTAGAGTGGTCAGGTTTAGGTTAGGGTTATGTTAGAGTGGTCAGGATTGAGTTATGTTAGAGTGGTCGGGTTTAGGTTAGGGTTATGTTAGTGGTCAGGGTTGGGTTATGTTAGAGTGGTCAGGGTTGGGTTATGTTAGAATGGTCAGGTTTAGGTTAGGGTTATGTTAGAGTGGTCAGGTTTAGGTTAGGGTTATGTTAGAGTGGTCAGGGTTGAGTTATGTTAGAGTGGTCAGGGTTGGGTTATGTTAGAGTGGTCAGGGTTGGGTTATGTTAGAGTGGTCAGGGTTGGGTTATGTTAGAGTGGTCAGGGTTGGGTTATATTAGAGTGGTCAGGGTTGGGTTATGTTAGAGTGGTCAGGGTTGGGTTATGTTAGAGTAGTCAGGTTTAGGTTAGGGTTATGTTAGAGTGGTCAGGTTTGGGTTAGGGTTATGTTAGAGTAGTCAGGTTTGGATTAGGGTTATGTTAGTGGTCAGCTTTGGGTTATGTTAGAGTGGTCAGGTTTAGGTTAGGGTTATGTTAGAGTGGTCAGGGTTGGGTTATGCTTGAGTGGTCAGGGTTGGGTTATATTAGAGTGGTCAGGGCTGGGTTATATTAGAGTGGTCAGGTTTAGGTTAGGGTTATGTTAGAGTGGTCAGGGTTGGGTTATGTTAGAGTGGTCAGGGTTGGGTTATGTTAGAATGGTCAGGTTTAGGTTAGGGTTATGTTAGAGTGGTCAGGTTTGGGTTAGGGTTATGTTAGAGTAGTCAGGTTTGGATTAGGGTTATGTTAGTGGTCAGCTTTGGGTTATGTTAGAGTGGTCAGGTTTAGGTTAGGGTTATGTTAGAGTGGTCAGGGTTGGGTTATGCTTGAGTGGTCAGGGTTGGGTTATATTAGAGTGGTCAGGGCTGGGTTATATTAGAGTGGTCAGGTTTAGGTTAGGGTTATGTTAGAGTGGTCAGGGTTGGGTTATGTTAGAATGGTCAGGTTTAGGTTAGGGTTATGTTAGAGTGGTCAGGTTTAGGTTAGGGTTATGTTAGAGTGGTCAGGGTTGAGTTATGTTAGAGTGGTCAGGGTTGGGTTATGTTAGAGTGGTCAGGGTTGGGTTATGTTAGAGTGGTCAGGGTTGGGTTATGCTTGAGTGGTCAGGGTTGGGTTATATTAGAGTGGTCAGGGTTGGGTTATATTAGAGTGGTCAGGTTTAGGTTAGGGTTATGTTAGAGTGGTCAGGTTTAGGTTAGGGTTATGTTAGAGTGGTCAGGTTTAGGTTAGGGTTATGTTAGAGTAGTCAGGTTTGGATTAGGGTTATGTTAGTGGTCAGCTTTGGGTTATGTTAGAGTGGTCAGGTTTAGGTTAGGGTTATGTTAGAGTGGTCAGGGTTGGGTTATGCTAGAGTGGTCAGGGTTGGGTTATGTTAGAGTAGTCAGGTTTAGGTTAGGGTTATGTTAGTGGTCAGCTTTGGGTTATGTTAGAGGGGTCAGGTTTACATAGGTTATGTTTTGGTCAGGGTGGGTTGTTGTGTACCTGGAGGAGCTCCTTGGCTGAGCCTCTGCGGTCCACGTCCATCTCCAGGCAGCGGTTGAGGAAGTCTCTGAACACGGAGGTCAGACGCTCAGGGTTCTGCAGCTCTGGAGTCCCGTTGGTGGCGATTAGGTACAGAGCCTGAGGAGATGGAAAGAGGGATGGAGAGGGCCAATCAGTTACTGATCAAATAGTATATCCCTGGATGTGTGTGTAGTGTAGATGGTGTGTTTCAGTCTTACCCTGAGAGGGTTCTCATTAAGGTAGGGAGGTTCTCCCTCCACCATCTCTATAGCCATGATACCCAGGGACCAGATGTCCACCTTGGGCCCGTAGGCCTTACGGGTCACGACCTCGGGTGCCATCCAATAGGGCGTGCCCACCATGGTGCTTCGCTTGTTCTGCTCTGGGGTGATCTGGGCACAGAACCCAAAGTCGGCTACAGGGAGAGAGAAACACGTCAGACATTGTTTTCAACTCCACTCATTTCCCACATGACTCTTTCCCCCAATCCCATCCATTTCCACATGACTCTCTCTACCAACATACCATTGACTGCATCATTCCACCCTGGTCCCTGCCTGTCCCCTACTGGTGAGGTGACTTACTGAGCTTGACTGAGCCATCCATGCCCAGCAGGATGTTGTCACTCTTGATGTCTCTGTGGATCACCTGGTTGGAGTGCAGGAAGTCCAGAGCCTGCAGACACTGTAGAGAGTGGAGACACAGACACATTTCTCCCAATTAAGATCTTTAAAATAACCACAAAAGCCTTGATCTCTGAACCAAGTTTTTTAGTACTATATCTCTTGACACATTGATGAAAATAATCATGGTCTCTAAACCTTCAAGCTGCATACTGGACCCTATTCCAACTAAACTACTGAAAGAGCTGCTTCCTGTGCTGGGCTCTCCTATGTTGAACATAATAAACGGCTCTCTATCCACCGGATGTGTACCAAACTCACTAAAAGTGGCAGTAATAAAGCCTCTCTTAAAAAGCCAAACCTTGACCCAGAAAATATAAAATACTATCGGTCTATATCACATCTCCCATTCCTCTCAAATTTTTGAAAAAGCTGTTGCACGGCAACTCACTGCCTTCCTGAAGACAAACAATGTATATAACATGCTTAATCCGGCTTTAGACCCCATCATAGCACTGAGACTGCACTTGTGAAGGTGGTAAATTACCGTTTAATGGCATCAGACCGAGGCTCTGCATCTGTCCTTGTGCTCCTAGACCTTAGTGCTGCTTTTGATACCATCGATCACCACATTCTTTTGGAGAGATGGGAAACCCAAATTGGTCAACACGGACAAGTTCTGGCCTGGTTTAGATCTTATCTGTCGGAAAGATATCAGTTTGTCTCTGTGGATGGTTTGTCCTCCGATAAATCAACAGTACATTCCGGTGTCCCTCTAGGCTCTGTTTTAGGACCACTATTGTTTTCACTATATATTTTACCTCTTGGTGGTGTCATTCGGAATCATAATGTTAACTTTCACTGCTATGCGGACAACACACAGTTGTACATGTCGATGAAACATGGTGAAACCCCAAAATTGCCCTTCTTGGAAGCCTGTGTTTCAGACATAAGGAAGTGATGGCGGCAAATCTTCTACTTTTAAACTCGGACAAAACAGAGATGCTTGTTCTAGGTCCCAAGAAAAAAATAGATATTGAATCTGACAATTCATCTTGATGGTTGTACAGTTGTCTCAAATAAAACTGTGAAGGACCTTGGCATTACTCTGGACCCTGGTCTCTCTTGACGAACATATCAAGACTGTTTCAAGGACAGCTTTTTTACATCTACATAACATTGCAAAAATCAGAAACTTTCTGTCCAAAAATGATGCACAAAAATTAATACATGCTTTTGTCACTTCTAGGTTAGACTACTGCAATGCTCTACTGTCACGGCCGTCTGAAGAAGAGGACCAAAGCGCAGCATGGTGAGCGTACATATTCCCTTTATTAGAAATGACGCCAGCAAAAACAATAAAACACAAAACAACCGTGAAGCTTAAGGGATATGTGCCACAAACAAAGTTAACTACCCACAATCACAGGTGGGAAAAAGGGCTGCCTAAGTATGGTTCCCAATCAGAGACAACGATAGACAGCTGTCCCTGATTGAGAACCATACCCAGCCAAAACAAAGAAATACAAAACATAGAAAATAGAACATAGAATGCCCACCCAAATCACACCCTGACGAAACCAAAATAGATACATTAAAAGCTCTAAGGACAGGGCGTGACAGTACCCCTCCTCCCAAAGGTGCGGATTCCGGCCGCAAAACCTGAACCTATAGGGGAGGGTCTGGGTGGGCATCTATCCGCGGTGGCGGCTCTGGTGCGGGACGTAGACCCCGCTCCACCTCTGGCTCACCCCGCTTTGGTGGCACCTCTGGTGTGGGGACCCTCGCTGCGGGCCCCGGACTGGGCACCCTCGCTGTGGGCCCCGGACTGGAGACCGTCTCTGTGGGCCCCGGAATGGAGAACGTCTCTGGAGGCTCCGGACTGGAGGCCGTCGTTGGAGGCTTCGTGCCATGGATCATCACTGGAGGCTTCGTACCATGGATCATCACTGGAGGCTTCGTGCCATGGATCATCACTGGAGGCTTCGTGCCATGGATCATCACTGGAGTGGAGAGACACACAGGAGGCCTGGCTCTGGGAGCAGGCACAGGACTCGCCAGGCTGGGGAGACATAGAGGAGACCGGATGCGTGGAACTGGCACAAGATATACTGGGCCGTGGAGACGCAGCGGAGGTCTGGAGCGCAGAGCTGGCACAACCCATCCTGGCTGGATGATTACCCTAGCCCGGCAACTGCGGGGCGCTGGCACAGGATGCACTGGGCTGTGGATGCGTACCGGTGACAAAGTACGTGTAACCGCAAAGCATGGTGCCTGGTGCCTGGGTCACATGCTCCTCAAAGCAACATATTCCCTTTATTAGAAATGACGCCGACAAAAACAATAAACAATAAAAAAACAACCATGAAGCTTAAGGGCTATGTGCCACAAACAAAGTTAACTAGCCTCAATCACAGGTGGGAGGGCTGCCTAAGTATGGTTCCCAATCAGAGACAACGATAGACAGCTGTCCCTGATTGAGAACCATACCCCGCCAAAACAAAGAAATACAAAACATAGAAAATAGAATGCCCACCCAAATCACACCCTGACCAAACGAAAATAGAGACATAAAAAGCTCAGGGCGTGACATCTACTTTCTGGCTACCTGGATAAAGCACTAAATAAACTTCAGTTAGTGCTAAATAAGGCTGCTAGAACCTAGACTAGAACAAAAAAATTTGATCATATTACTCCAATGCTAGCCTTTCTACACTGGCTTCCTGTTAAGGCAAGGGCTGATTTCAAGTTTTTTTACTGCTAACCTACAAAGCATTATATGGGCTTGCTCCTACCTATCTTTCCGATTTGGTCCTGCCATACATACCTACACGTACGCTATGGTCACAAGATGCAGGCCTCCTTACTGTCCCTAGAATTTCAAAGCAAACAGCTGGAGGCAGGGCTTTCTCCTATAGAGCTAAATTTTTATGGAATGGTCTGCCTATCCATGTGAGAGACGCAGACTCGGTCTCAACCTTTAAGACTTTACTCAAGACTTTACTCTTCAGTAGGTCCTATGATTGAGTGTAGTCTGGCCCAGGAGTGTGAAGGTGAACGGAAAGGCACTGGAGTAACGAACCGCCCTTGCTGTCTCTGCCTGGCCGATTCCCCTCTCTCCACTGGGATTCTCTGCCTCTAACCCTAGTACAGGGGCTGAGTCACTGGCTTACTGGTGCTCTTCCATGCCGTCCCTAGGAGGGGTGCGTCACTTGAGTGGGTTGAGTCACTGACGTGATCTTCCTGTCCGGGTTGGCGCCCCCCCTTGGGTTGTGCCGTGGCAGAGATCTTTGTGGGCTATACTCGGCCTTGTCTCAGGATGCTAAGTTGGTGGTTGAAGAGATCCTTCTAGTGGTGTGGGGGCTGTGCTTTGGCAAAGTGGGTGGGGTTATATCCTGCCTGTTTGGGGGGCCACAGTGTCTCCCGACCGCTCCTGTCTCAGCCTCCAGTATTTATGCTGCAGTAGTTTATATCTCGGGGGGCTAGGGTCAGTCTGTTATATCTGGATTATTTCTCCTGTCTTATCCGGTGTCCTGTGTGAATTTAAGTATGCTCGCTCTAATTCACTCTCTCTCTCTCTTTCTCTCTCTCTCTCTCTGAGGAGCTGAGCCCTAGGACCATTTCTTAGGACTACCTGGCCTGATGACTCCTTGCTGTCCCCAGTCCACCTGGCCGTGCTGCTGCTCCAGTTTCAACTGTTCTGCCTGCGGCTATTGAACTCTGACCTGTTCACGAGACGTGCTACCTGTCCCAGACCTGCTGTTTTCAATTATCTAGAGACAGCAGGAGCGGTAGAGATACTCTGAATGATTGGCTATGAAAAGCCAACTGACATTTACTCCTGAGGTGCTTACCTGTTGCACCCTCTACAACCACTGTGATTATTATTTTTTGACCCTGTTGGTCATCTATGAACATTTGAACATCTTGGCCATGTTCTGTTATAATCTCCACCCGGCACAGCCAGAAGAGGACTGGCCACCCCTCATAGCCTGGTTCCTCTCTAGGTTTCTTCCTAGGTTCTGGCCTTTCTAGGGAGTTTTTCCTAGCCACTGTGCTTCTACACCTGCATTGCTTGCTGTTTGGGGTTTTAGGATGGGTTTCTGTACAGCACTTTGTGTCATCAGCTGATGTAAAAAGGGCTTTATAAATACATTTGATTGATTGATTGATTGATATTTAATATGAACAGTGGAGAAGACAGAGGTTACAGTGGAGATGGGGGAGGTTACAGTGGAGAAGACAGAGGTTACAGTGGAGAAGACAGAAGTTACAGTGGAGAAGACAGAAGTTACAGTGGAGAAGACAGAGATTACAGTGGAGAAGATAGAGGTTACAGTGGAGAAGACAGAGGTTACAGTGGAGAAGATAGAGATTACAGTGGAGATGGGGGAGGTTACAGTGGAGAAGACAGAGGTTACAGTGGAGAAGGCAGAGGTTACAGTGGAGAAGACAGAGGTTACAGTGGAGAAGACAGAGATTACAGTGGAGAAGACAGAGATTACAGTGGAGAAGACAGAGGTTACAGTGGAGAAGACAGAGGTTACAGTGGAGAAGACAGAGGTTACTGTGGAGAAGACAGAGATTACAGTGGAGAAGACAGAGGTTACAGTGGAGAAGACAGAGATTACAGTGTAGATGGGGGAGGTTTACAGTGGAGATGGGGGAGGTTACAGTGGAGATGGGGGAGGTTACAGTGGAGAAGACAGAGGTTACAGTGGAGAAGGCAGAGGTTCCAAATCAAATCAAATTGTATTTGTCACATGCCTTGAATACAACAACACCTTACAGTGAAATGCTTACTTAGAAGCCCTTAACCAACAATGCAGTTTTAAGAAAATACAATTTTTTTAAATAAAAGTAACAAATAGTAACAAATAATTAAAGAGCAGTAGTAAAATAACAATAGCGAGGCTATATACAGAGGGTACCGGCACAGACTCAATGTGTGGGGGCACCTGTTAGCAGCAGCGTAAATGGGGGGTGGGGGCAATGCAAATAGTCTGTAAAAGCCATTTGATTAGATGTTGAGGAGTCTTATGGTAAGTGGTAAGGGGATGACAGTGGAGGTCTGTCACTGAGGGGTGGTAAATGGTAAGGGGTTGACAGTAGAGGACTGCCACTGAGGGGTGGTAAGTGGTAAGGGGTTGACAGTAGAGAACTGCCACTGAGAGGTGGTAAGTGGTTGACAGTAGAGGACTGCCACTGAGGGGTGGTAAGTGGTAAGGGGTTGACAGTAGAGGACTGCCACTGAGGGGTGGTAAGTGGTAAGGGGTTGACAGTAGAGGACTGTCACTGAGGGGTGGTAAGTGGTAAGGGGTTGACAGTAGAGGACTGCCACTGAGGGGTAGTATCTGGTAAGGGGTTGACAGTGGAGGTCTGTCACTGAGGGGTGGTAACTGGTAAGGGGTTGACAGTAGAGGACTGTTACTGAGGGGTAGTAACCAGTAAGGGGTTGACAGTAGGGGACTACCACTGAGGGGTGGTAAGTGGTTGACAGTAGAGGACTGCCACTGAGGGGTGGTAAGTGGTAAGGGGTTGACAGCAGAGGTCTGTCACTGAGGGGTGGTAACTAGGGTTGAATTGCAGAAACACGGTTACTGAGACTTACTGAGTTTACAGCCCAAAACCACACCCTTTTCCCGGGATAAATAATGGCGAGAAACTGGTAAATTATAATAAGTTATTTATATGAACAGCATGGCGTGAAATGGAACTGTTTAATTACATGCAATGTTGAAATCTGGCTTCTCTATGGCCTCTGCATGATGAATCAACGCTCAGGGTGGGAGAGCTCATCTCAGTATGGAGCACTTGACAATGCATGTAGACCTTTCTCACCATGGTCACTTTATTTATTGTGACAGGTAGACCTAGCATCCCACCATGGTGACGTTATTTATTGTGACAGGTAGACCTAGCATCTCACCATGGTGACATTATTTATTGTGACAGGTAGACCTAGCATCCCACCATGGTGACGTTATTTATTGTGACAGGTAGACCTAGCATCTCACCATGGTGACATTATTTATTGTGACAGGTAGACCTAGCATCTCACCATGGTGACGTTATTTATTGTGACAGGTAGACCTAGCATCTCACCATGGTGACGTTATTTATTGTGACAGGTAGACCTAGCATCTCACCATGGTGACGTTATTTCTTGTGACAGGTAGACCTAGCATCCCACCATGGTGATGTTATTTATTGTGACAGGTAGACCTAGCATCTCACCATGGTGACATTATTTATTGTGACAGGTAGACCTAGCATCTCACCATGGTGACATTATTTCTTGTGACAGGTAGACCTAGCATCTCACCATGGTGACGTTATTTCTTGTGACAGGTAGACCTAGCATCTCACCATGGTGACGTTATTTCTTGTGACAGGGAGACCTAGCATCTCACCATGGTGACGTTATTTCTTGTGACAGGTAGACCATTCATCTCACCATGGTGACGTTATTTCTTGTGACAGGTAGACCTAGCATCTCACCATGGTGACGTTATTTCTTGTGACAGGTAGACCTAGCATCTCACCATGGTGACGTTATTTCTTGTGACAGGTAGACCTAGCATCTCACCATGGTGACGTTATTTCTTGTGACAGGTAGACCTAGCATCTCACCATGGTGACGTTATTTCTTGTGACAGGTAGACCTAGCATCTCACCATGGTGACGTTATTTCTTGTGACAGGGAGACCTAGCATCTCACCATGGTTACGTTATTTCTTGTGACAGGTAGACCTAACATCTCACCATGGTGACGTTATTTCTTGTGACAGGTAGACCTAGCATCTCACCATGGTGACGTTATTTCTTGTGACAGGTAGACCTAGCATCTCACCATGGTGACATTATTTATTGTGACAGGTAGACCTAGCATCCCACCATGGTGACGTTATTTATTGTGACAGGTAGACCTAGCATCTCACCATGGTGACGTTATTTCTTGTGACAGGTAGACCTAGCATCTCACCATGGTGATGTTATTTATTGTGACAGGTAGACCTAGCATCTCACCCATGGTGACATTGACGTTATTTCTTGTGACAGGTAGACCTAGCATCTCACCATGGTGACGTTATTTCTTGTGACAGGTAGACCTAGCATCTCACCATGGTGACGTTATTTCTTGTGACAGGTAGACCTAGCACCTCACCATGGTGACATTATTTATTGTGACAGGTAGACCTAGCATCTCACCATGGTGACATTATTTATTGTGACAGGTAGACCTAGCATCCCACCATGGTGACGTTATTTATTGTGACAGGTAGACCTAGCATCCCACCATGGTGACGTTATTTATTGTGACAGGTAGACCTAGCATCTCACCATGGTGACATTATTTATTGTGACAGGTAGACCTAGCATCTCACCATGGTGACGTTATTTCTTGTGACAGGTAGACCTAGCATCCCACCATGGTGACGTTATTTATTGTGACAGGTAGACCTAGCATCTCACCATGGTGACGTTATTTATTGTGACAGGTAGACCTAGCATCCCACCATGGTGACGTTATTTATTGTGACAGGTAGACCTAGCATCTCACCATGGTGACATTATTTATTGTGACAGGTAGACCTAGCATCTCACCATGGTGACGTTATTTATTGTGACAGGTAGACCTAGCATCCACCATGGTGACGTTATTTATTGTGACAGGTAGACCTAGCATCTCACCATGGTGACATTATTTCTTGTGACAGGTAGACCTAGCATCCCACCATGGTGACGTTATTTATTGTGACAGGTAGACCTAGCATCTCACCATGGTGACATTATTTATTGTGACAGGTAGACCTAGCATCTCACCATGGTGACGTTATTTATTGTGACAGGTAGACCTAGCATCTCACCATGGTGACGTTATTTATTGTGACAGGTAGACCTAGCATCTCACCATGGTGACGTTATTTCTTGTGACAGGTAGACCTAGCATCCCACCATGGTGATGTTATTTATTGTGACAGGTAGACCTAGCATCTCACCATGGTGACATTATTTATTGTGACAGGTAGACCTAGCATCTCACCATGGTGACATTATTTCTTGTGACAGGTAGACCTAGCATCTCACCATGGTGACGTTATTTCTTGTGACAGGTAGACCTAGCATCTCACCATGGTGACGTTATTTCTTGTGACAGGAGACCTAGCATCTCACCATGGTGACGTTATTTCTTGTGACAGGTAGACCATTCATCTCACCACCATGGTGACGTTATTTCTTGTGACAGGTAGACCTAGCATCTCACCATGGTGACGTTATTTCTTGTGACAGGTAGACCTAGCATCTCACCATGGTGACGTTATTTCTTGTGACAGGTAGACCTAGCATCTCACCATGGTGACGTTATTTCTTGTGACAGGTAGACCTAGCATCTCACCATGGTGACGTTATTTCTTGTGACAGGGAGACCTAGCATCTCACCATGGTGACGTTATTTCTTGTGACAGGTAGACCTAACATCTCACCATGGTGACGTTATTTCTTGTGACAGGTAGACCTAGCATCTCACCATGGTGACGTTATTTCTTGTGACAGGTAGACCTAGCATCTCACCATGGTGACATTATTTATTGTGACAGGTAGACCTAGCATCCCACCATGGTGACGTTATTTATTGTGACAGGTAGACCTAGCATCTCACCATGGTGACGTTATTTCTTGTGACAGGTAGACCTAGCATCTCACCATGGTGATGTTATTTATTGTGACAGGTAGACCTAGCATCTCACCATGGTGACATTGTTTCTTGTGACAGGTAGACCTAGCATTTCAACATGGTGACGTTATTTCTTGTGACAGGTAGACCTAGCATCTCACCATGGTGACGTTATTTCTTGTGACAGGTAGACCTAGCACCTCACCATGGTGACATTATTTATTGTGACAGGTAGACCTAGCATCTCACCATGGTGACATTATTTATTGTGACAGGTAGACCTAGCATCCCACCATGGTGACGTTATTTATTGTGACAGGTAGACCTAGCATCCCACCATGGTGACGTTATTTATTGTGACAGGTAGACCTAGCATCTCACCATGGTGACATTATTTATTGTGACAGGTAGACCTAGCATCTCACCATGGTGACGTTATTTCTTGTGACAGGTAGACCTAGCATCCCACCATGGTGACGTTATTTATTGTGACAGGTAGACCTAGCATCTCACCATGGTGACGTTATTTATTGTGACAGGTAGACCTAGCATCCCACCATGGTGACATTATTTATTGTGACAGGTAGACCTAGCATCTCACCATGGTGACGTTATTTATTGTGACAGGTAGACCTAGCATCTCACCATGGTGACGTTATTTATTGTGACAGGTAGACCTAGCATCCCACCATGGTGACGTTATTTATTGTGACAGGTAGACCTAGCATCTCACCATGGTGACATTATTTATTGTGACAGGGAGACCTAGCATCTCACCATGGTGACGTTATTTATTGTGACAGGTAGACCTAGCATCTCACCATGGTGACGTTATTTATTGTGACAGGTAGACCTAGCATCTCACCATGGTGATGTTATTTCTTGTGACAGGTAGACCTAGCATCTCACCATGGTGACGTTATTTCTTGTGACAGGTAGACCTAGCATCTCACCATGGTGATGTTATTTCTTGTGACAGGTACACCTAGCATCTCACCATGGTGATGTTATTTATTGTGACAGGTAGACCTAGCATCTCACCATGGTGACGTTATTTATTGTGACAGGTAGACCTAGCATCTCACCATGGTGACATTATTTATTGTGACAGGTAGACCTAGCATCCCACCATGGTGACGTTATTTATTGTGACAGGTAGACCTAGCATCTCACCATGGTGACGTTATTTATTGTGACAGGTAGACCTAGCATCTCACCATGGTGACGTTATTTATTGTGACAGGTAGACCTAGCATCTCACCATGGTGACGTTATTTATTGTGACAGGTAGACCTAGCATCTCACCATGGTGACGTTATTTCTTGTGACAGGTAGACCTAGCATCCCACCATGGTGACATTATTTATTGTGACAGGTAGACCTAGCATCTCACCATGGTGACGTTATTTATTGTGACAGGTAGACCTAGCATCCCACCATGGTGACGTTATTTATTGTGACAGGTAGACCTAGCATCTCACCATGGTGACATTATTTATTGTGACAGGTAGACCTAGCATCTCACCATGGTGACGTTATTTCTTGTGACAGGTAGACCTAGCATCCCACCATGGTGACGTTATTTCTTGTGACAGGTAGACCTAGCATCTCACCATGGTGACATTATTTCTTGTGACAGGTAGACCTAGCATCTCACCATGGTGACGTTATTTCTTGTGACAGGTAGACCTAGCATCTCACCATGGTGATGTTATTTATTGTGACAGGTAGACCTAGCATTTCAACATGGTGACGTTATTTCTTGTGACAGGTAGACCTAGCATCTCACCATGGTGACGTTATTTCTTGTGACAGGTAGACCTAGCATCTCACCATGGTGACATTATTTATTGTGACAGGTAGACCTAGCATCTCACCATGGTGACATTATTTATTGTGACAGGTAGACCTAGCATCCCACCATGGTGACGTTATTTATTGTGACAGGTAGACCTAGCATCTCACCATGGTGACGTTATTTCTTGTGACAGGTAGACCTAGCATCTCACCATGGTGATGTTATTTATTGTGACAGGTAGACCTAGCATCTCACCATGGTGATGTTATTTATTGTGACAGGTAGACCTAGCATCTCACCATGGTGACATTATTTATTGTGACAGGTAGACCTAGCATCTCACCATGGTGATGTTATTTATTGTGACAGGTAGACCTAGCATCTCACCATGGTGATGTTATTTATTGTGACAGGAGACCTAGCATCTCACCATGGTGACATTATTTATTGTGACAGGGAGACCTAGCATCTCACCATGGTGACATTATTTATTGTGACAGGGAGACCTAGCATCTCACCATGGTGACATTATTTCTTGTGACAGGTAGACCTAGCATCTCACCATGGTGATGTTATTTATTGTGACAGGGAGACCTAGCATCTCACCATGGTGACGTTATTTCTTGTGACAGGTACACCTAGCATCTCACCATGGTGATGTTATTTATTGTGACAGGTAGACCTAGCATCTCACCATGGTGACGTTATTTATTGTGACAGGTAGACCTAGCATCTCACCATGGTGACATTATTTATTGTGACAGGTAGACCTAGCATCCCACCATGGTGACGTTATTTATTGTGACAGGTAGACCTAGCATCTCACCATGGTGACGTTATTTATTGTGACAGGTAGACCTAGCATCTCACCATGGTGACGTTATTTATTGTGACAGGTAGACCTAGCATCTCACCATGGTGACGTTATTTATTGTGACAGGTAGACCTAGCATCTCACCATGGTGACGTTATTTCTTGTGACAGGTAGACCTAGCATCCCACCATGGTGACATTATTTATTGTGACAGGTAGACCTAGCATCTCACCATGGTGACGTTATTTATTGTGACAGGTAGACCTAGCATCCCACCATGGTGACGTTATTTATTGTGACAGGTAGACCTAGCATCTCACCATGGTGACATTATTTATTGTGACAGGTAGACCTAGCATCTCACCATGGTGACGTTATTTCTTGTGACAGGTAGACCTAGCATCCCACCATGGTGACGTTATTTCTTGTGACAGGTAGACCTAGCATCTCACCATGGTGACATTATTTCTTGTGACAGGTAGACCTAGCATCTCACCATGGTGACGTTATTTCTTGTGACAGGTAGACCTAGCATCTCACCATGGTGATGTTATTTATTGTGACAGGTAGACCTAGCATTTCAACATGGTGACGTTATTTCTTGTGACAGGTAGACCTAGCATCTCACCATGGTGACGTTATTTCTTGTGACAGGTAGACCTAGCATCTCACCATGGTGACATTATTTATTGTGACAGGTAGACCTAGCATCTCACCATGGTGACATTATTTATTGTGACAGGTAGACCTAGCATCCCACCATGGTGACGTTATTTATTGTGACAGGTAGACCTAGCATCTCACCATGGTGACGTTATTTCTTGTGACAGGTAGACCTAGCATCTCACCATGGTGATGTTATTTATTGTGACAGGTAGACCTAGCATCTCACCATGGTGATGTTATTTATTGTGACAGGTAGACCTAGCATCTCACCATGGTGACATTATTTATTGTGACAGGTAGACCTAGCATCTCACCATGGTGATGTTATTTATTGTGACAGGTAGACCTAGCATCTCACCATGGTGATGTTATTTATTGTGACAGGGAGACCTAGCATCTCACCATGGTGACATTATTTATTGTGACAGGGAGACCTAGCATCTCACCATGGTGACATTATTTATTGTGACAGGGAGACCTAGCATCTCACCATGGTGACATTATTTCTTGTGACAGGTAGACCTAGCATCTCACCATGGTGATGTTATTTATTGTGACAGGGAGACCTAGCATCTCACCATGGTGACGTTATTTCTTGTGACAGGTACACCTAGCATCTCACCATGGTGATGTTATTTCTTGTGACAGGTAGACCTAGCATCTCACCATGGTGACGTTATTTATTGTGACAGGTAGACCTAGCATCTCACCATGGTGACATTATTTCTTGTGACAGGTAGACCTAGCATCTCACCATGGTGACGTTATTTCTTGTGACAGGTAGACCTAGCATCTCACCATGGTGACATTATTTATTGTGACAGGTAGACCTAGCATCTCACCATGGTGACATTATTTATTGTGACAGGTAGACCTAGCATCCCACCATGGTGACGTTATTTCTTGTGACAGGTACACCTAGCATCTCACCATGGTGATGTTATTTCTTGTGACAGGTAGACCTAGCATCTCACCATGGTGACGTTATTTATTGTGACAGGTAGACCTAGCATCTCACCATGGTGACATTATTTATTGTGACAGGTAGACCTAGCATCCCACCATGGTGACGTTATTTATTGTGACAGGTAGACCTAGCATCTCACCATGGTGACATTATTTCTTGTGACAGGTAGACCTAGCATCTCACCATGGTGACGTTATTTCTTGTGACAGGTAGACCTAGCATCTCACCATGGTGACATTATTTCTTGTGACAGGTAGACCTAGCATCTCACCATGGTGACGTTATTTCTTGTGACAGGTAGACCTAGCATCTCACCATGGTGACATTATTTATTGTGACAGGTAGACCTAGCATCTCACCATGGTGACATTATTTATTGTGACAGGTAGACCTAGCATCCCACCATGGTGACGTTATTTATTGTGACAGGTAGACCTAGCATCTCACCATGGTGACATTATTTCTTGTGACAGGTAGACCTAGCATCTCACCATGGTGACGTTATTTCTTGTGACAGGTAGACCTAGCATCTCACCATGGTGACATTATTTATTGTGACAGGTAGACCTAGCATCTCACCATGGTGACATTATTTATTGTGACAGGTAGACCTAGCATCCCACCATGGTGACGTTATTTATTGTGACAGGTAGACCTAGCATCTCACCATGGTGACGTTATTTATTGTGACAGGTAGACCTAGCATCTCACCATGGTGACGTTATTTATTGTGACAGGTAGACCTAGCATCTCACCATGGTGATGTTATTTATTGTGACAGGTAGACCTAGCATCTCACCATGGTGACGTTATTTCTTGTGACAGGTAGACCTAGCATCTCACCATGGTGATGTTATTTATTGTGACAGGTAGACCTAGCATTTCAACATGGTGACGTTATTTCTTGTGACAGGTAGACCTAGCATCTCACCATGGTGACATTATTTATTGTGACAGGTAGACCTACATTGGCTGCAGCCTATACTACTGTAAGGTCCAAATGCGTGACTAAATGACACATCTCCTTCTGGCTTTCGGGGTTCACCATATTTAATTGCAGCTGCAGAGTTTTAAAACAGCCTATCACTCGAAAATGGATGCTTTAAATCAGAACATGTGTGAGCAGTCTCTCTCTCCATCAATTCCATTCAAATTGCATCCAAAATAGATCATCCTGTTAAAGATTGATATACTGTATATGTCCTAGCCTCCTCTTTCAGCTAATTAATGATGGGTTATGCATAATGAGCTTCTAACTTATAGCCTCTGTCTCTTGCGCAATATGCACTCACCTCCGGCTTTTCTCTTTAAAAAACTCTCCTTAGCTCTTGAGTCCCATGCAGGAAGAGCCAGACTAGAATAGCTTGATGGGAAAAAGAATGTTTGCATTTATTATACCGGTATACTATTTGAAGAGGGACGAATGCTCTTGCTTGCTGAATGTTAAATACAAACAGCCAATAGAACTCACGGGTAGATTGAAAGAAGAGTGAACCCGTGATGACGGTAGGCTGTAGCAGTTATTTATTCAGACCCATAACCCTTCAATCTTCCTGAAGAGAAGTGAAAGCCTTCTGCATCATGTTCTAGTCCTGTATTATTCATGGATGTCATTAGAATGATGAATATAAGGACAACGAAACATATTTAATTTAACTGTTGAAAGCGACGAAGGAATGAAGCAACAATAGAGAGAGAAAGAGGAGGTGGCTAATAACATTAGGGGAAATATTATGAACGGTATACAGTTGAAGTCGGAGGTTTAGGTTGGAGTCATTAAAACTTGTTTTTTCAATCATTCCACAAATTTCTTGTTAACAAACTATAGTTTTGGCAAGTCAGTTAGGACATCTACTTTGTGCATGACACAAGTCATTTTTCCAACAATTGTTTACAGACAGATTATTTCACTTAATCACAATTCCAGTGGGTCAGATGTTAACATACACTAAGTTGACTGTGCCTTTAAACAGCTTGGAAAATTCCAGAAAATTATGTCATGGCTTTAGAAGCTTCTGATAGGCTAATTGACATAATTTGAGTCAACTGGAGGTGTACCTGTGGATGTATTTCAAGGCCTACCTTCAAACTCAGTGCCTCTTTGCTTGACATCATGGGAAAATCCAAAGAAATCAGCCAAGACCTCAGAAAAAGATTATAGACCTCCACAAAACTGGTTCATCCTTGGGAGCAATTACCAAATGCCTAAAGGTACCATGTTCATCTGTACAAACAATAGTGTGCAAGTATAAACACCATGGGACCACGCAGCCGTCATACCACTCAGGAAGGAGACGCATTCTGTCTCCTAGAGATGAACGTACTTTGGTGTGAAAAGTGCAAATCAATCCCAGAACAACAGCAAAGGACCTTGTGAAGATGCTGGAGGAAACAGGTACAAAAGATTCAATATCCACAGTAAAAATGAGTCCTATATCTACATAACCTGAAAGGCTGCTCAGCAAGGAAGAAGCCACTGCTCCAAAACCTGCCATAAAAAAGCAAGACTATGGTTTGCAACTGCACATGTGGACAAAGATCGTACTTTTTGGAGAAATGTCCACTGGTCTGATGAAACAAAAATAGAACTGTTTGGCCATAATGACCATCGTTAGGATTGGAGGTAAAAGAGGGAGGCTTGCACGCCGAAGAACACCATCCCAACCGTTATAGCACAGGGGTGGCAGCATCATGTTGTGGGGGTGCTTTGCTGCAGGAGGGACTGGTGCACTTCACAAAATAGATAGCTTCATGAGGAGGAGAATTAGGTGGATATATTGAGGACACATCTCAAAACATCAGTCAGGAAGTTAAAGCTTGGTCGCAAATGGGTCTTCCAAATGGACAATGACCCCAAGCATACTTCCAAAGTTGTGGCAAAATGCCCTAACTCAGTTACACCAGCTCTATCAGGAGGAATGGTCTAAAATTCACCCAACTTATTGTGGGAAGCTTGTGGAAGGCTACCTGAAATGTTTGACCCGAGTTAAACAATTTAAAGGCAATGCTACCAAGTACTATTTGGGTGTATGTACATTTCTGACCCACTGGGAATGTGATGAAAGAAATAAAAGCTGAAATAAATCATTTTCTCCACTATTATTCTGACATTTCACATTCTTAAAATAAAGTGGTGATCCTAACTGACCTAAGACAGGGACTTTTTAAATGTCAGTAATTGTGAAAAACTGAGTTTAAATGTATTTGGCTAAGGTGTACGTAAACTTCTGACTTCAACTGTATATGCGTCAGCCTACTAATCATACAAATAGGCCCTATTATATTTCAAAATTAAAATCAAATTCGCTAGTCTATACTTGTAACTTTGTAGGCCGCGTGTGTTGCACCAGAATCACATGAATCACATGTTCACCAGAATCACATGTTCACCAGAATCACATGTTCTCTTTTGCTTTATCATGGTTTGAATGATATGTGTAATTCCAATCTATACAATACAGAGTAATACAATACAGTACAGTAAGAGTCCACACTCAAAACGATAAGCCTACTGGATCTAGTTTCATTCATTTACCCAGGAGCATTTGACCTCAGCAAAAAAAAGAAATGTCCTCTCACTGTCAACTGCGTTCATTTTCAGCAAACTTAACGTGTGAACAACGGCGACATAAACTGAACATGTTCCACAGACATGTGACTAACAGAAATTGAATAATGTGTCCCTGAACAAAGGGGGAGGACAAAATCAAAAGTAACAGTCAGTACCTGGTGTGGCCACCAGCTGCATTAAGTACTGCAGTGCTTCTCCTCCTCATGGACTGCACCAGATTTGCCAGTTCTTGCTGTGCGGTGTTACCCTACTCTTCCACCAAGGCACCTGCAAGTTCCCTGACATTTCTGGGGGGAATGGCTCTCGCCCTCACCCTCCGATCCAACAGTTCCCAGACGTGTTCAATGGGATTGAGATCCAGGCTCTTTGCTGGCCATGGCAGAACACTGACATTCCTGTCTTGCAGGAAATAATGCACAGAACGAGCAGTATGGCTGGTGGCATTGTCATTGCTGGAGGGTCATGTCAGGATGACCCTGCAGGAAGGGTACCACATGAGGGAGGAGGATGTCTTCCCTGTAACGCACAGCGTTGAGATTGCCTGCAATGACAACAAGCTCAGTCCGATGATGCTGTGACACACCGCCCCAGACCATGACGGACCCTCCACCTCCAAATTGATCCCGCTCCAGAGTACAGGCCTCTGTGTAACGCTCATTCCTTCAACGTCCATCACCCCTGCTGAGACAAAACCGTGACTCGTCAATGAATAGCACTTCTTGCCAGTCCTGCCTGGTCCAGCGATGGCGGGTTTGTGCCCATAGGCGACGTTGTTGCTGGGGATGTCTGGTGAGGACCTGCTTTACAACAGGCCTACAAGCCCTCAGTCTAGCCTCTCTCAGCCTATTGTGGACAGTCTGAGCACTGATGGAGGGATTGTGCGTTCCTGGTGTAACTCGGGCAGTTGTTGTTGCCATCCTGTACCTGTCTCGCAGGTGTGATGTTCGGATGTACCGATCCTGTGCCTGGTGTTGTTACACGTGGTCTGTCACTGCGAGGACAATCAGCTGTCCGTCCTGTCTCCCTGTAGCGCTGTCTTAGGCGTCTCACAGTACGGACATTGCAATTTATTGCCCTGGCCACATCTACAGTCCTCATGCCTCCTTGCAGCTTGCCTAAGGCACATTCATGCAGATGAGCAGGGATCCTGTGCATCTTTCTTTTTGAGTTTTTCCAGAGTCAGTAGAAAGGCCTCTTTGGTGTCCTAAGTTTTCATAACTGTGACCTTAATTGCCTACCGTCTGTAAGCTGTTAGTGTCTTAACTTAAATGTAAATGTAAATGTTAATGACCGTTCCACAGGTGCATGTTCATTAATTGTTTATGGTTCATTGAACAAGCATGGGAAACAGTGTTTAAACCCTTTACAATGAAGATTTGTGAAGTTATTTGGATTTTTACTAATTATCTTTGAAAGACAGGATCCTGAAAAAGGGACATTTCTTTTTTTGCTGAGTATAGCTAGCTACATCTATTGGCTTTTATGTTTTTATGTCGTGCGTAATGTGCAGTAGCCTAATGCCACAATTATTTAGGCTTTTTTGGCTTGGGCTCATAAAATGTCTAACGAAGGGCTCATAAAATGTCTAATATAGGGATCATAAAATGTTTAATATAGTGATCATAAAATGTCTAATGTAGAGCTCATTAAATGTCTAATGTAGAGCTCATTAAATGTCTAATGTAGAGCTCATAAAATGTCTAATGTAGGGCTCATAAAATGTCTAATGTAGGGCTCATAAAATGTCTAATGTAGGGCTCATTAAATGTCTAATGTAGAGCTCATAAAATGTTTAATATAGGGATCATAAAATGTTTAATATAGGGCTCATAAAATGTCTAATGTAGAGCTCATTAAATGTCTAATGTAGAGCTCATTAAATGTCTAACGTAGGGCTAATAAAATGTCTAATGTAGGGCTCATTAAATGTCTAACGTAGGGCTCATAAAATGTCTAATGTAGGGCTCATTAAATGTCTAATGTAGAGCTCATTAAATGTCTAATGTAGGGCTCATTAAATGTCTAATGTAGAGCTCATTAAATGTCTAATGTAGAGCTCATTAAATGTCTAACGTAGGGCTAATAAAATGTCTAATGTAGGGCTCATTAAATGTCTAACGTAGGGCTCATAAAATGTCTAATGTAGGGCTCATTAAATGTCTAATGTAGGGCTAATAAAATGTCTAATGTAGGGATCATAAACATTTTAATATAGGGCTCATTAAATGTCTAATGTAGGGCTCATTAAATGTCTAACGTAGGGCTCATTAAATGTCTAATGTAGGGCTCATAAAATGTCTAATGTAGGGCTCATAAAATGTTTAATGTAGGGCTCATTAAATGTCTAATGTAGGGCTCATAAAATGTCTAATGTAGGGCTCATAAAATGTCTAATGTAGGGCTCATAAAATGTCTAATGTAGGGCTCATTAAATGTCTAATGTAGGGCTCATAAAATGTCTAATGTAGGGCTCATAAAATGTTTAATATAGGGCTCATAACATGTTTAACATGGGCTCATTAAATATCTAATGTAGGCCTCATTAAATGTCTAATGTAGGGCTCATTAAATGTCTAATGTAGGGCTCATAAAATGTCTAATGTAGGGCTCATTAAATGTCTAATGTAGGGCTCATAAAATGTCTAATGTAGGGCTCATAAAATGTCTAACGTAGGGCTCATTAAATGTCTAATGTAGGGCTCATTAAATGTCTAATGTAGGGCTCATAAAATGTCTAACGTAGGGCTCATTAAATGTCTAATGTAGGGCTCATTAAATGTCTAATGTAGGGCTCATAAAATGTCTAATGTAGGGCTCATTAAATGTCTAACGTAGGGCTCATAAAATGTCTGATGTAGGGCTCATTAAATGTCTAATGTAGGGCGAATAAAATGTCTTACTTCTCTGCAGACTGCAGCGATCTGGCCCTCGTCCATGCAGGTCTCAGTCACCACGTCAGTCAGTGAACCTCCAGCCAGGTATTCCATCACCACCCATAGCTCATCCCCTACCAGGTAACTACAAACAGAGGAGAGAGAGATGAAGTATACTAGTCCCTACCAGGTAACTACAGACAGAGGGGAGAGAGATGAAGTATACTAGTCCCTACCAGGTAACTACAGACAGAGAAGAGAGATGAAGTATACTAGTCCCTACCAGGTAACTACAGACAGAGGAGAGAGAGATGAAGTATACTAGTCCCTACCAGGTAACTACAGACAGAGGAGAGAGAGATGAAGTATACTAGTCCCTACCAGGTAACTACAGACAGAGGGGAGAAATGAATTATACTAGTCCCTACCAGGTAACTACAGACAGAGAAGAGAGATGAAGTATACTAGACCCTACCAGGTAACAACAGACAGAGAAGAGAGATGAAGTATACTAGTCCTTACCAGGTAACTAAAGACAGAGGAGAGAGATGAAGTATACTAGTCCCTACCAGGTAACTACAGACAGAGAAGAGAGATGAAGTATACTAGTCCCTACCAGGTAACTACAGACAGAGGAGAGAGATTAAGTATACTAGTCCCTACCAGGTAACTACAGACAGAGAAGAGAGATGAAGTATACTAGTCCCTACCAGGTAACTACAGACAGAGGAGAGAGAGATGAAGTATACTAGTCCTTACCAGGTAACTACAGACAGAGGAGAGAGATGAAGTATACTAGTCCCTACCAGGTAACTACAGACAGAGGAGAGAGAGATGAAGTATACTAGTCCCTACCAGGTAACTACAGACAGAGGAGAGAGATGAAGTATACTAGTCCCTACCAGGTAACTACAGACAGAGAAGAGAGATGAAGTATACTAGTCCCTACCAGGTAACTACAAACAGAGGAGAGAGAGATGAAGTATACTAGTCCCTACCAGGTAACTACAGACAGAGGAGAGAGAGATGGAGTATACTAGTCCCTACCAGGTAACTAGGAAACAGAAAAGAGAGATGAAGTATACTAGTCCTTACCAGGTAACTACAGACAGAGGAGAGAGATGAAGTATACTAGTCCCTACCAGGTAACTACAGAGAGAGAAGAGAGATGAAGTATACTAGTCCCTACCAGGTAACTACAGACAGAGGAGAGAGATGAAGTATACTAGTCCCTACCAGGTAACTACAGACAGAGGAGAGAGAGATGAAGTATACTAGTCCCTACCAGGTAACAACAGACAGTGAAGAGAGATGAAATATACTAGTCCCTACCAGGTAACTACAGACAGAGAAGAGAGATGAAGTATACTAGTCCCTACCAGGTAACTACAGACAGAGGAGAGAGAGATGAAGTATACTAGTCCCTACCAGGTAACTACAGACAGAGGGGAGAAATGAATTATACTAGTCCCTACCAGGTAACTACAGACAGAGAAGAGAGATGAAGTATACTAGACCCTACCAGGTAACAACAGACAGAGAAGAGAGATGAAGTATACTAGTCCTTACCTGGTAACTAAAGGCAGAGGAGAGAGATGAAGTATACTAGTCCCTACCAGGTAACTACAGACAGAGAAGAGAGATGAAGTATACTAGTCCCTACCAGGTAACTACAGACAGAGGAGAGAGAGATGAAGTATACTAGTCCTTACCAGGTAACTACAGACAGAGGAGAGAGATGAAGTATACTAGTCCTTACCAGGTAACTACAGACAGAGGAGAGAGATTAAGTATACTAGTCCTTACCAGGTAACTACAGACAGAGGAGAGATATGAAGTATACTAGTCCTTACCAGGTAACTACAGACAGAGGAGAGAGATGAAGTATACTAGTCCCTACCAGGTAACTACAGACAGAGGAGAGAGATGAAGTATACTAGTCCCTACCAGGTAACTACAGACAGAGGAGAGATATGAAGTATACTAGTCCTTACCAGGTAACTACAGACAGAGGAGAGAGATGAAGTATACTAGTCCTTACCAGGTAACTACAGACAGAGGAGAGAGATGAAGTATACTAGTCCCTACCAGGTAACTACAGACAGAGGAGAGAGATGAAGTATACTAGTCCCTACCAGGTAACTACAGACAGAGGAGAGAGATGAAGTATACTAGTCCCTACCAGGTAACTACAAACAGAGAAGAGAGATGAAGTATACTAGTCCCTAGCAGGTAACTACAGACAGAGGAGAGAGAGATGAAGTATACTAGTCCCTACCAGGTAACTACAGACAGAGGAGAGAGAGATGAAGTATACTAGTCCCTACCAGGTAACAACAGACAGTGAAGAGAGATGAAATATACTAGTCCCTACCAGGTAACTACAGACAGAGAAGAGAGATGAAGTATACTAGACCCTACCAGGTAACTACAGACAGAGGAGAGAGAGATGAAGTATACTAGTCCCTACCAGGTAACTACAAACAGAGAAGAGAGATGAAGTACACTAGTCCCTAGCAGGTAACTACAGACAGAGGAGAGAGAGATGAAGTATACTAGTCCCTACCAGGTAACTACAGACAGAGGAGAGAGAGATGAAGTATACTAGTCCCTACCAGGTAACAACAGACAGTGAAGAGAGATGAAATATACTAGTCCCTACCAGGTAACTACAGACAGAGAAGAGAGATGAAGTATACTAGTCCCTACCAGGTAACTACAGACAGAGGAGAGAGAGATGAAGTATACTAGTCCCTACCAGGTAACTACAGACAGAGGGGAGAAATGAATTATACTAGTCCCTACCAGGTAACTACAGACAGAGAAGAGAGATGAAGTATACTAGACCCTACCAGGTAACAACAGACAGAGAAGAGAGATGAAGTATACTAGTCCTTACCAGGTAACTAAAGACAGAGGAGAGAGATGAAGTATACTAGTCCCTACCAGGTAACTACAGACAGAGAAGAGAGATGAAGTATACTAGTCCCTACCAGGTAACTACAGACAGAGGAGAGAGATTAAGTATACTAGTCCCTACCAGGTAACTACAGACAGAGAAGAGAGATGAAGTATACTAGTCCCTCCCAGGTAACTACAGACAGAGGAGAGAGAGATGAAGTATACTAGTCCTTACCAGGTAACTACAGACAGAGGAGAGAGATGAAGTATACTAGTCCCTACCAGGTAACTACAGAGAGAGAAGAGAGATGAAGTATACTAGTCCCTACCAGGTAACTACAGACAGAGGAGAGAGATGAAGTATACTAGTCCCTACCAGGTAACTACAGACAGAGGAGAGAGAGATGAAGTATACTAGTCCCTCCCAGGTAACTACAGACAGAGGAGAGAGAGATGAAGTATACTAGTCCCTACCAGGTAACTACAGACAGAGGAGAGAGAGATGGAGTATACTAGTCCCTACCAGGTAACTAGAAAACAGAAAAGAGAGATGAAGTATACTAGTCCTTACCAGGTAACTACAGACAGAGGAGAGAGATGAAGTATACTAGTCCTTACCAGGTAACTACAGACAGAGGAGAGAGATGAAGTATACTAGTCCTTACCAGGTAACTACAGACAGAGGAGAGAGATGAAGTATACTAGTCCTTACCAGGTAACTACAGACAGAGGAGAGAGATTAAGTATACTAGTCCTTACCAGGTAGCTACAGACAGAGGAGAGATATGAAGTATACTAGTCCTTACCAGGTAAGTACAGACAGAGGAGAGAGATGAAGTATACTAGTCCCTACCAGGTAACTACAGACAGAGGAGAGAGATGAAGTATGCTAGTCCCTACCAGGTAACTACAGACAGAGGAGAGAGATGAAGTATACTAGTCCCTACCAGGTAACTACAAACAGAGAAGAGAGATGAAGTATACTAGTCCCTAGCAGGTAACTACAGACAGAGGAGAGAGAGATGAAGTATACTAGTCCCTACCAGGTAACTACAGACAGAGGAGAGAGAGATGAAGTATACTAGTCCCTACCAGGTAACAACAGACAGTGAAGAGAGATGAAATATACTAGTCCCTACCAGGTAACTACAGACAGAGAAGAGAGATGAAGTATACTAGACCCTACCAGGTAACTACAGACAGAGGAGAGAGAGATGAAGTATACTAGTCCCTACCAGGTAACTACAAACAGAGAATATAGATGAAGTATACTAATCCCTAGCAGGTAACTACAGACAGAGGAGAGAGAGATGAAGTATACTAGTCCCTACCAGGTAACTACAGACAGAGGAGAGAGAGATGAAGTATACTAGTCCCTACCAGGTAACAACAGACAGTGAAGAGAGATGAAGTATACTAGTCCCTACCAGGTAACTACAGAGAGAGAAGAGAGATGAAGTATACTAGTCCCTACCAGGTAACTACAGACAGAGGAGAGAGATGAAGTATACTAGTCCCTACCAGGTAACTACAGACAGAGGAGAGAGAGATGAAGTATACTAGTCCCTCCCAGGTAACTACAGACAGAGAGAGAGAGATGAAGTATACTAGTCCCTACCAGGTAACTACAGACAGAGGAGAGAGAGATGAAGTATACTAGTCCCTACCAGGTAACTACAGACAGAGGAGAGAGATGAAGTATACTAGTCCCTACCAGGTAACTACAGACAGAGAAGAGAGATGAAGTATACTAGTCCCTACCAGGTAACTACAAACAGAGGAGAGAGAGATGAAGTATACTAGTCCCTACCAGGTAATTACAGACAGAGGAGAGAGAGATGGAGTATACTAGTCCCTACCAGGTAACTACAAACAGAAAAGAGAGATGAAGTATACTAGTCCTTACCAGGTAACGACAGACAGAGGAGAGAGATGAAGTATACTAGTCCCTACCAGGTAACTACAGACAGAGAAGAGAGATGAAGTATACTAGTCCCTACCAGGTAACTACAAACAGAGGAGAGAGAGATGAAGTATACTAGTCCCTACCAGGTAACTACAGACAGAGGAGAGAGAGATGGAGTATACTAGTCCCTACCAGGTAACTAGAAAACAGAAAAGAGAGATGAAGTATACTAGTCCTTACCAGGTAACTACAGACAGAGGAGAGAGATGAAGTATACTAGTCCTTACCAGGTAACTACAGACAGAGGAGAGAGATGAAGTATACTAGTCCTTACCAGGTAACTACAGACAGAGGAGAGAGATGAAGTATACTAGTCCTTACCAGGTAACTACAGACAGAGGAGAGAGATTAAGTATACTAGTCCCTACCAGGTAACTACAGACAGAGGAGAGATATGAAGTATACTAGTCCTTACCAGGTAACTACAGACAGAGGAGAGAGATGAAGTATACGAGTCCTTACCAGGTAACTACAGACAGAGGAGAGAGATGAAGTATACTAGTCCCTACCAGGTAACTACAGACAGAGGAGAGAGATGAAGTATACTAGTCCCTACCAGGTAACTACAGACAGAGGAGAGAGATGAAGTATACTAGTCCCTACCAGGTAACTACAAACAGAGAAGAGAGATGAAGTATACTAGTCCCTAGCAGGTAACTACAGACAGAGGAGAGAGAGATGAAGTATACTAGTCCCTACCAGGTAACTACAGACAGAGGAGAGAGAGATGAAGTATACTAGTCCCTACCAGGTAACAACAGACAGTGAAGAGAGATGAAATATACTAGTCCCTACCAGGTAACTACAGACAGAGAAGAGAGATGAAGTATACTAGACCCTACCAGGTAACTACAGACAGAGGAGAGAGAGATGAAGTATACTAGTCCCTACCAGGTAACTACAAACAGAGAAGAGAGATGAAGTATACTAGTCCCTAGCAGGTAACTACAGACAGAGGAGAGAGAGATGAAGTATACTAGTCCCTACCAGGTAACTACAGACAGAGGAGAGAGAGATGAAGTATACTAGTCCCTACCAGGTAACAACAGACAGTGAAGAGAGATGAAATATACTAGTCCCTACCAGGTAACTACAGACAGAGAAGAGAGATGAAGTATACTAGTCCCTACCAGGTAACTACAGACAGAGGAGAGAGATGAAGTATACTAGTCCCTACCAGGTAACTACAGACAGAGGAGAGAGATGAAGTATACTAGTCCCTACCAGGTAACTACAGAGAGAGAAGAGAGATGAAGTATACTAGTCCCTACCAGGTAACTACAGACAGAGGAGAGAGATGAAGTATACTAGTCCCTACCAGGTAACTACAGACAGAGGAGAGAGAGATGAAGTATACTAGTCCCTACCAGGTAACTACAGACAGAGGAGAGAGATGAAGTATACTAGTCCCTACCAGGTAACTACAGACAGAGAAGAGAGATGAAGTATACTAGTCCCTACCAGGTAACTACAAACAGAGGAGAGAGAGATGAAGTATACTAGTCCCTACCAGGTAATTACAGACAGAGGAGAGAGAGATGGAGTATACTAGTCCCTACCAGGTAACTACAAACAGAAAAGAGAGATGAAGTATACTAGTCCTTACCAGGTAACTACAGACAGAGGAGAGAGATGAAGTATACTAGTCCTTACCAGGTAACGACAGACAGAGGAGAGAGATGAAGTATACTAGTCCCTACCAGGTAACTACAGACAGAGGAGAGAGATGAAGTATACTAGTCCCTACCAGGTAACTACAGACAGAGAAGAGAGATGAAGTATACTAGTCCCTACCAGGTAACTACAAACAGAGGAGAGAGAGATGAAGTATACTAGTCCCTACCAGGTAACTACAGACAGAGGAGAGAGAGATGGAGTATACTAGTCCCTACCAGGTAACTAGAAAACAGAAAAGAGAGATGAAGTATACTAGTCCTTACCAGGTAACTACAGACAGAGGAGAGAGATGAAGTATACTAGTCCTTACCAGGTAACTACAGACAGAGGAGAGAGATGAAGTATACTAGTCCCTACCAGGTAACTACAGACAGAGGAGAGAGATGAAGTATACTAGTCCCTACCAGGTAACTACAGACAGAGGAGAGAGATGAAGTATACTAGTCCCTACCAGGTAACTACAGACAGAGGAGAGAGATGAAGTATACTAGTCCCTACCAGGTAACTACAAACAGAGAAGAGAGATGAAGTATACTAGTCCCTAGCAGGTAACTACAGACAGAGGAGAGAGAGATTAAGTATACTAGTCCCTACCAGGTAACTACAGACAGAGGAGAGAGAGATGAAGTATACTAGTCCCTACCAGGTAACAACAGACAGTGAAGAGAGATGAAATATACTAGTCCCTACCAGGTAACTACAGACAGAGAAGAGAGATTAAGTATACTAGACCCTACCAGGTAACTACAGACAGAGGAGAGAGAGATGAAGTATACTAGTCCCTACCAGGTAACTACAAACAGAGAAGAGAGATGAAGTATACTAGTCCCTAGCAGGTAACTACAGACAGAGGAGAGAGAGATGGAGTATACTAGTCCTTACCAGGTAACTACAGACAGAGGAGAGAGATGAAGTATACTAGTCCCTACCAGGTAACTACAGAGAGAGAAGAGAGATGAAGTATACTAGTCCCTACCAGGTAACTACAGACAGAGGAGAGAGATGAAGTATACTAGTCCCTACCAGGTAACTACAGACAGAGGAGAGAGAGATGAAATATACTAGTCCCTCCCAGGTAACTACAGACAGAGGAGAGAGAGATGAAGTATACTAGTCCCTACCAGGTAACTACAGACAGAGGAGAGAGAGATGAAGTATACTAGTCCCTACCAGGTAACTACAGACAGAGGAGAGAGATGAAGTATACTAGTCCCTACCAGGTAACTACAGACAGAGAAGAGAGATGAAGTATACTAGTCCCTACCAGGTAACTACAAACAGAGGAGAGAGAGATGAAGTATACTAGTCCCTACCAGGTAATTACAGACAGAGGAGAGAGAGATGGAGTATACTAGTCCCTACCAGGTAACTACAAACAGAAAAGAGAGATGAAGTATACTAGTCCTTACCAGGTAACTACAAACAGAAAAGAGAGATGAAGTATACTAGTCCTTACCAGGTAACTACAGACAGAGGAGAGAGATGAAGTATACTAGTCCCTACCAGGTAACTACAGACAGAGGAGAGAGATGAAGTATACTAGTCCTTACCAGGTAACTACAGACAGAGGAGAGAGATGAAGTATACTAGTCATTACCAGGTAACTACAGACAGAGGAGAGAGATGAAGTATACTAGTCCCTACCAGGTAACTACAGAGAGAGAAGAGAGATGAAGTATACTAGTCCCTACCAGGTAACTACAGACAGAGGAGAGAGATGAAGTATACTAGTCCCTACCAGGTAACTACAGACAGAGAAGAGAGATGAAGTATACTAGTCCCTACCAGGTAACTACAAACAGAGGAGAGAGAGATGAAGTATACTAGTCCCTACCAGGTAATTACAGACAGAGGAGAGAGAGATGGAGTATACTAGTCCCTACCAGGTAACTACAAACAGAAAAGAGAGATGAAGTATACTAGTCCTTACCAGGTAACTACAAACAGAAAAGAGAGATGAAGTATACTAGTCCTTACCAGGTAACTACAGACAGAGGAGAGAGATGAAGTATACTAGTCCCTACCAGGTAACTACAGACAGAGGAGAGAGATGAAGTATACTAGTCCTTACCAGGTAACTACAGACAGAGGAGAGAGATGAAGTATACTAGTCATTACCAGGTAACTACAGACAGAGGAGAGAGATTAAGTATACTAGTCCTTACCAGGTAACTACAGACAGAGGAGAGAGATGAAGTATACTAGTCCTTACCAGGTACCTACAGACAGAGGAGAGAGATGAAGTATACTAGTCCTTACCAGGTAACTACAGACAGAGGAGAGAGATGAAGTATACTAGTCCTTACCAGGTACCTACAGACAGAGGAGAGAGATGAAGTATACTAGTCCTTACCAGGTAACTACAGACAGAGGAGAGAGATGAAGTATACTAGTCCTTACCAGGTAACTACAGACAGAGGAGAGAGAGATGAAGTATACTAGTCCCTACCAGGTAACTACAGACAGAGGAGAGAGATGAAGTATACTAGTCCCTACCAGGTAACTACAGACAGAGGAGAGAGATGAAGTATACTAGTCCCTACCAGGTAACTACAGACAGAGGAGAGAGAGATGAAGTATACTAGTCCCTCCCAGGTAACTACAGACAGAGGAGAGAGAGATGAAGTATACTAGTCCCTACCAGGTAACTACAGACAGAGGAGAGAGAGATGAAGTATACTAGTCCCTACCAGGTAACTACAGACAGAGGAGAGAGATGAAGTATACTAGTCCCTACCAGGTAACAACAGTCAGAGAAGAGAGATGAAGTATACTAGTCCCTACCAGGTAACTACAAACAGAGGAGAGAGATGACGTATACTAGTCTCTACCAGGTAACTACAGACAGAGGAGAGAGAGATGAAGTATACTAGTCCCTACCAGGTAACTACAGACGGAGGAGAGGGATGAAGTATACTAGTACTTACCAGGTAACTACAAACAGAGGAGAGAGATTAAGTATACTAGTCCTTACCAGGTAACTACAGACAGAGGAGAGATATGAAGTATACTAGTCCTTACCAGGTAACTACAGACAGAGGAGAGAGATGAGGTATACTAGTCCTTACCAGGTACCTACAGACAGAGGAGAGAGTTGAAGTATACTAGTCCTTACCAGGTAACTACAGACAGAGGAGAGAGATGAAGTATACTAGTCCTTACCAGGTAACTACAGACAGAGGAGAGAGAGGTGAAGTATACTAGTCCCTACCAGGTAACTACAAACAGAGAAGAGAGATGAAGTATACTAGTCCCTACCAGGTAACTACAAACAGAGAAGAGAGATTAAGTATACTAGTCCCTACCAGGTAACTACAAACAGAGGAGAGAGATGAAGTATACTAGTCCCTACCAGGTAACTACAAACGGAGAAGAGAGATGAAGTATACTAGTCCCTACCAGGTAACTACAAACAGAGAAGAGAGATGAAGTATACTAGTCCCTACCAGGTAACTACAGACAGAGGAGAGAGATGAAGTATACTAGTCCCTACCAGGTAACTACAGACAGAGAAGAGAGATGAAGTATACTAGTCCCTACCAGGTAACTACAAACAGAGGAGAGAGAGATGAAGTATACTAGTCCCTACCAGGTAATTACAGACAGAGGAGAGAGAGATGGAGTATACTAGTCCCTACCAGGTAACTACAAACAGAAAAGAGAGATGAAGTATACTAGTCCTTACCAGGTAACTACAAACAGAAAAGAGAGATGAAGTATACTAGTCCTTACCAGGTAACTACAGACAGAGGAGAGAGATGAAGTATACTAGTCCCTACCAGGTAACTACAGACAGAGGAGAGAGATGAAGTATACTAGTCCTTACCAGGTAACTACAGACAGAGGAGAGAGATGAAGTATACTAGTCATTACCAGGTAACTACAGACAGAGGAGAGAGATTAAGTATACTAGTCCTTACCAGGTAACTACAGACAGAGGAGAGATATGAAGTATACTAGTCCTTACCAGGTAACTACAGACAGAGGAGAGAGATGAAGTATACTAGTCCTTACCAGGTACCTACAGACAGAGGAGAGAGATGAAGTATACTAGTCCTTACCAGGTAACTACAGACAGAGGAGAGAGATGAAGTATACTAGTCCTTACCAGGTAACTACAGACAGAGGAGAGAGAGATGAAGTATACTAGTCCCTACCAGGTAACTACAGACAGAGGAGAGAGATGAAGTATACTAGTCCCTACCAGGTAACTACAGACAGAGGAGAGAGATGAAGTATACTAGTCCCTACCAGGTAACTACAGACAGAGGAGAGAGAGATGAAGTATACTAGTCCCTCCCAGGTAACTACAGACAGAGGAGAGAGAGATGAAGTATACTAGTCCCTACCAGGTAACTACAGACAGAGGAGAGAGAGATGAAGTATACTAGTCCCTACCAGGTAACTACAGTCAGAGAAGAGAGATGAAGTATACTAGTCCCTACCAGGTAACTACAAACAGAGGAGAGAGATGACGTATACTAGTCTCTACCAGGTAACTACAGACAGAGGAGAGAGAGATGAAGTATACTAGTCCCTACCAGGTAACTCCAGACGGAGGAGAGGGATGAAGTATACTAGTACTTACCAGGTAACTACAAACAGAGGAGAGAGATTAAGTATACTAGTCCTTACCAGGTAACTACAGACAGAGGAGAGATATGAAGTATACTAGTCCTTACCAGGTAACTACAGACAGAGGAGAGAGATGAGGTATACTAGTCCTTACCAGGTACCTACAGACAGAGGAGAGAGTTGAAGTATACTAGTCCTTACCAGGTAACTACAGACAGAGGAGAGAGAGATGAAGTATACTAGTCCCTACCAGGTAACTACAGACAGAGGAGAGAGATGAAGTATACTAGTCCCTACCAGGTAACTACAGACAGAGGAGAGAGAGATGAAGTATTCTAGTCCCTCCCAGGTAACTACAGACAGAGGAGAGAGAGATGAAGTATACTAGTCCCTACCAGGTAACTACAGACAGAGGAGAGAGATGAAGTATACTAGTCCCTACCAGGTAACTACAGACGGAGGAGAGGGATGAAGTATACTAGTACTTACCAGGTAACTACAAACAGAGGAGAGAGATTAAGTATACTAGTCCTTACCAGGTAACTACAGACAGAGGAGAGATATGAAGTATACTAGTCCTTACCAGGTAACTACAGACAGAGGAGAGAGATGAAGTATACTAGTCCTTACCAGGTACCTACAGACAGAGGAGAGAGTTGAAGTATACTAGTCCTTACCAGGTAACTACAGACAGAGGAGAGAGATGAAGTATACTAGTCCTTACCAGGTAACTACAGACAGAGGAGAGAGATGAAGTATACTAGTCCCTACCAGGTAACTACAAACAGAGAAGAGAGATGAAGTATACTAGTCCCTACCAGGTAACTACAAACAGAGAAGAGAGATGAAGTATACTAGTCCCTACCAGGTAACTACAAACAGAGGAGAGAGATGAAGTATACTAGTCCCTACCAGGTAACTACAAACGGAGAAGAGAGATGAAGTATACTAGTCCCTACCAGGTAACTACAAACAGAGAAGAGAGATGAAGTATACTAGTCCCTACCAGGTAACTACAAACAGAGGAGAGAGATGAAGTATACTAGTCCTTACAAGGTAACTACAGACAGAGGAGAGAGATGAAGTATACTAGTCCTTACCAGGTAACTACAGACAGAGGAGAGAGATGAAGTATACTAGTCCCTACCAGGTAACTACAGACAGAGGAGAGAGATGAAGTATAATAGTCCCTACCAGGTAACTACAGACAGAGGAGAGAGAGATGAAGTATTCTAGTCCATCCCAGGTAACTACAGACAGAGGAGAGAGAGATGAAGTATACAAGTCCCTACCAGGTAACTACAGACAGAGGAGAGAGAGATGAAGTATACTAGTCCCTACCAGGTAACTACAGACAGAGGAGAGAGATGAAGTATACTAGTCCCTACCAGGTAACTACAGACAGAGGAGAGAGATGAAGTATACTAGTCCCTACCAGGTAACTACAAACAGAGAAGAGAGATGAAGTATACTAGTCCCTAGCAGGTAACTACAGACAGAGGAGAGAGAGATGAAGTATACTAGTCCCTAACAGGTAACTACAGACAGAGGAGAGAGAGATGAAGTATACTAGTCCCTACCAGGTAACAACAGACAGAGGAGAGATATGAAGTATACTAGTCCTTACCAGGTAACTACAGACAGAGGAGAGAGATGAAGTATACTAGTCCTTACCAGGTACCTACAGACAGAGGAGAGAGTTGAAGTATACTAGTCCTTACCAGGTAACTACAGACAGAGGAGAGAGATGAAGTATACTAGTCCTTACCAGGTAACTACAGACAGAGGAGAGAGAGATGAAGTATACTAGTCCCTACCAGGTAACTACAGACAGAGGAGAGAGATGAAGTATACTAGTCCCTACCAGGTAACTACAGACAGAGGAGAGAGATGAAGTATACTAGTCCCTACCAGGTAACTACAGACAGAGGAGAGAGAGATGAAGTATACTAGTCCCTCCCAGGTAACTACAGACAGAGGAGAGAGAGATGAAGTATACTAGTCCCTACCAGGTAACTACAGACAGAGGAGAGAGAGATGAAGTATACTAGTCCCTACCAGGTAACTACAAACAGAGAAGAGAGATGAAGTATACTAGTCCCTACCAGGTAACTACAAACAGAGAAGAGAGATGAAGTATACTAGTCCCTACCAGGTAACTACAAACAGAGGAGAGAGATGAAGTATACTAGTCCATACCAGGTAACTACAAACGGAGAAGAGAGATGAAGTATACTAGTCCCTACCAGGTAACTACAAACAGAGGAGAGAGATTAAGTATACTAGTCCCTACCAGGTAACTACAGACAGAGGAGAGAGATGAAGTATACTAGTCCCTACCAGGTAACTACAGACAGAGGAGAGAGATGAAGTATACTAGTCCCTACCAGGTAACTACAGACAGAGGAGAGAGATGAAGTATACTAGTCCCTACCAGGTAACTACAGACAGAGGAGAGAGATGAAGTATACTAGTCCGTACCAGGTAACTACAGACAGAGGAGAGAGAGATGAAGTATACTAGTCCCTCCCAGGTAACTACAGACAGAGGAGAGAGAGATGAAGTATACTAGTCCCTACCAGGTAACTACAGACAGAGGAGAGAGAGATGAAGTATACTAGTCCCTACCAGGTAACTACAAACAGAGAAGAGAGATGAAGTATACTAGTCCATACCAGGTAACTACAAACGGAGAAGAGAGATGAAGTATACTAGTCCCTACCAGGTAACTACAAACAGAGAAGAGAGATGAAGTATACTAGTCCCTACCAGGTAACTACAAACAGAGGAGAGAGATGAAGTATACTAGTCCCTACCAGGTAACTACAGACAGAGGAGAGAGATGAATCATACTAGTCCCTACCAGGTAACTACAGACAGAGTAGAGAGATGAAGTATACTAGACCCTACCAGGTAACTACAGACAGAGGAGAGAGATGAAGTATACTAGTCCTTACCAGGTAACTACAGACAGAGGAGAGAGATTAAGTATACTAGTCCTTACCAGGTAACTACAGACAGAGGAGAGAGATGAAGTATACTAGTCCTTACCAGGTAACTACAGACAGAGGAGAGAGATGAAGTATACTAGTCCTTACCAGGTAACTACAGACAGAGGAGAGAGAGATGAAGTATACTAGTCCCTACCAGGTAACTACAGACAGAGAGAGAGATGAAGTATACTAGTCCCTACCAGGTAACTACAGACAGAGGAGAGAGATGAAGTATACTAGTCCCTACCAGGTAACTACAGACAGAGGAGAGAGAGATGAAGTATACTAGTCCCTCTTAGGTAACTACAGACAGAGAGAGAGAGATGAAGTATACTAGTCCCTACCAGGTAACTACAGACAGAGAGAGAGAGATGAAGTATACTAGTCCCTACCAGGTAACTACAGACAGAGGAGAGAGATGAAGTATACTAGTCCCTACCAGGTAACTACAGTCAGAGAAGAGAGATGAAGTATACTAGTCCCTACCAGGTAGCTACAAACAGAGGAGAGAGATGACGTATACTAGTCTCTACCTCCCTAAGGTAACTACAGACAGAGGAGAGAGAGATGAAGTATACTAGTCCCTACCAGGTAACTACAGAC
Organism: Oncorhynchus nerka; assembly: GCF_034236695.1. Taxonomy (NCBI): domain Eukaryota; kingdom Metazoa; phylum Chordata; class Actinopteri; order Salmoniformes; family Salmonidae; genus Oncorhynchus; species Oncorhynchus nerka. The sequence continues at coordinate 30,620,166 of NC_088414.1, forward strand.
GGAGGAGAGGGATGAAGTATACTAGTACTTACCAGGTAACTACAAACAGAGGAGAGAGATTAAGTATACTAGTCCTTACCAGGTAACTACAGACAGAGGAGAGATATGAAGTATACTAGTCCTTACCAGGTAACTACAGACAGAGGAGAGAGATGAAGTATACTAGTCCTTACCAGGTACCTACAGACAGAGGAGAGAGATGAAGTATACTAGTCCATACCAGGTAACTACAAACGGAGAAGAGAGATGAAGTATACTAGTCCCTACCAGGTAACTACAAACAGAGAAGAGAGATGAAGTATACTAGTCCCTACCAGGTAACTACAAACAGAGGAGAGAGATGAAGTATACTAGTCCCTACCAGGTAACTACAGACAGAGGAGAGAGATGAATCATACTAGTCCCTACCAGGTAACTACAGACAGAGTAGAGAGATGAAGTATACTAGTCCCTACCAGGTAACTACAAACAGAGAAGAGAGATGAAGTATACTAGTCCCTACCAGGTAACTACAAACAGAGGAGAGAGATGAAGTATACTAGTCCCTCCCAGGTAACTACAGACAGAGGAGAGAGAGATGAAGTATACTAGTCCCTACCAGGTAACTACAGACAGAGGAGAGAGAGATGAAGTATACTAGTCCCTACCAGGTAACTACAAACAGAGAAGAGAGATGAAGTATACTAGTCCCTACCAGGTAACTACAAACAGAGAAGAGAGATGAAGTATACTAGTCCCTACCAGGTAACTACAAACAGAGGAGAGAGATGAAGTATACTAGTCCATACCAGGTAACTACAAACGGAGAAGAGAGATGAAGTATACTAGTCCCTACCAGGTAACTACAAACAGAGGAGAGAGATTAAGTATACTAGTCCCTACCAGGTAACTACAGACAGAGGAGAGAGATGAAGTATACTAGTCCCTACCAGGTAACTACAGACAGAGGAGAGAGATGAAGTATACTAGTCCCTACCAGGTAACTACAGACAGAGGAGAGAGATGAAGTATACTAGTCCCTACCAGGTAACTACAGACAGAGGAGAGAGATGAAGTATACTAGTCCGTACCAGGTAACTACAGACAGAGGAGAGAGAGATGAAGTATACTAGTCCCTCCCAGGTAACTACAGACAGAGGAGAGAGAGATGAAGTATACTAGTCCCTACCAGGTAACTACAGACAGAGAGAGAGAGATGAAGTATACTAGTCCCTACCAGGTAACTACAAACAGAGAAGAGAGATGAAGTATACTAGTCCATACCAGGTAACTACAAACGGAGAAGAGAGATGAAGTATACTAGTCCCTACCAGGTAACTACAAACAGAGAAGAGAGATGAAGTATACTAGTCCCTACCAGGTAACTACAAACAGAGGAGAGAGATGAAGTATACTAGTCCCTACCAGGTAACTACAGACAGAGGAGAGAGATGAATCATACTAGTCCCTACCAGGTAACTACAGACAGAGTAGAGAGATGAAGTATACTAGACCCTACCAGGTAACTACAGACAGAGGAGAGAGATGAAGTATACTAGTCCTTACCAGGTAACTACAGACAGAGGAGAGAGATTAAGTATACTAGTCCTTACCAGGTAACTACAGACAGAGGAGAGAGATGAAGTATACTAGTCCTTACCAGGTAACTACAGACAGAGGAGAGAGATGAAGTATACTAGTCCTTACCAGGTAACTACAGACAGAGGAGAGAGAGATGAAGTATACTAGTCCCTACCAGGTAACTACAGACAGAGGAGAGAGATGAAGTATACTAGTCCCTACCAGGTAACTACAGACAGAGGAGAGAGATGAAGTATACTAGTCCCTACCAGGTAACTACAGACAGAGGAGAGAGAGATGAAGTATACTAGTCCCTCTTAGGTAACTACAGACAGAGGAGAGAGAGATGAAGTATACTAGTCCCTACCAGGTAACTACAGACAGAGGAGAGAGAGATGAAGTATACTAGTCCCTACCAGGTAACTACAGACAGAGGAGAGAGATGAAGTATACTAGTCCCTACCAGGTAACTACAGTCAGAGAAGAGAGATGAAGTATACTAGTCCCTACCAGGTAGCTACAAACAGAGGAGAGAGATGACGTATACTAGTCTCTACCAGGTAACTACAGACAGAGGAGAGAGAGATGAAGTATACTAGTCCCTACCAGGTAACTACAGACGGAGGAGAGGGATGAAGTATACTAGTACTTACCAGGTAACTACAAACAGAGGAGAGAGATTAAGTATACTAGTCCTTACCAGGTAACTACAGACAGAGGAGAGATATGAAGTATACTAGTCCTTACCAGGTAACTACAGACAGAGGAGAGAGATGAAGTATACTAGTCCTTACCAGGTACCTACAGACAGAGGAGAGAGATGAAGTATACTAGTCCATACCAGGTAACTACAAACGGAGAAGAGAGATGAAGTATACTAGTCCCTACCAGGTAACTACAAACAGAGAAGAGAGATGAAGTATACTAGTCCCTACCAGGTAACTACAAACAGAGGAGAGAGATGAAGTATACTAGTCCCTACCAGGTAACTACAGACAGAGGAGAGAGATGAATCATACTAGTCCCTACCAGGTAACTACAGACAGAGTAGAGAGATGAAGTATACTAGACCCTACCAGGTAACTACAGACAGAGGAGAGAGATGAAGTATACTAGTCCTTACCAGGTAACTACAGACAGAGGAGAGAGATTAAGTATACTAGTCCTTACCAGGTAACTACAGACAGAGGAGAGATATGAAGTATACTAGTCCTTACCAGGTAACTACAGACAGAGGAGAGAGATGAAGTATACTAGTCCTTACCAGGTACCTACAGACAGAGGAGAGAGATGAAGTATACTAGTCCTTACCAGGTAACTACAGACAGAGGAGAGAGATGAAGTATACTAGTCCCTACCAGGTAACTACAGACAGAGGAGAGAGAGATGAAGTATACTAGTCCCTCTTAGGTAACTACAGACAGAGGAGAGAGAGATGAAGTATACTAGTCCCTACCAGGTAACTACAGACAGAGGAGAGAGAGATGAAGTATACTAGTCCCTACCAGGTAACTACAGACAGAGGAGAGAGATGAAGTATACTAGTCCCTACCAGGTAACTACAGTCAGAGAAGAGAGATGAAGTATACTAGTCCCTACCAGGTAGCTACAAACAGAGGAGAGAGATGACGTATACTAGTCTCTACCAGGTAACTACAGACAGAGGAGAGAGAGATGAAGTATACTAGTCCCTACCAGGTAACTACAGACGGAGGAGAGGGATGAAGTATACTAGTACTTACCAGGTAACTACAAACAGAGGAGAGAGATTAAGTATACTAGTCCTTACCAGGTAACTACAGACAGAGGAGAGATATGAAGTATACTAGTCCTTACCAGGTAACTACAGACAGAGGAGAGAGATGAAGTATACTAGTCCTTACCAGGTACCTACAGACAGAGGAGAGAGTTGAAGTATACTAGTCCTTACCAGGTAACTACAGACAGAGGAGAGAGATGAAGTATACTAGTCCTTACCAGGGAACTACAGACAGAGGAGAGAGAGATGAAGTATACTAGTCCCTACCAGGTAACTACAAACAGAGAAGAGAGATGAAGTATACTAGTCCCTACCAGGTAACTACAAACAGAGAAGAGAGATTAAGTATACTAGTCCCTACCAGGTAACTACAAACAGAGGAGAGAGATGAAGTATACTAGTCCCTACCAGGTAACTACAAACGGAGAAGAGAGATGAAGTATACTAGTCCCTACCAGGTAACTACAAACAGAGAAGAGAGATGAAGTATACTAGTCCCTACCAGGTAACTACAAACAGAGGAGAGAGATGAAGTATACTAGTCCTTACAAGGTAACTACAGACAGAGGAGAGAGATGAAGTATACTAGTCCTTACCAGGTAACTACAGACAGAGGAGAGAGAGATGAAGTATACTAGTCCCTACCAGGTAACTACAGACAGAGGAGAGAGATGAAGTATACTAGTCCCTACCAGGTAACTACAGACAGAGGAGAGAGATGAAGTATACTAGTCCCTACCAGGTAACTACAGACAGAGGAGAGAGAGATGAAGTATTCTAGTCCCTCCCAGGTAACTACAGACAGAGGAGAGAGAGATGAAGTATACTAGTCACTACCAGGTAACTACAGACAGAGGAGAGAGATGAAGTATACTAGTCCCTACCAGGTAACTACAGACGGAGGAGAGGGATGAAGTATACTAGTACTTACCAGGTAACTACAAACAGAGGAGAGAGATTAAGTATACTAGTCCTTACCAGGTAACTACAGACAGAGGAGAGATATGAAGTATACTAGTCCTTACCAGGTAACTACAGACAGAGGAGAGAGATGAAGTATACTAGTCCTTACCAGGTACCTACAGACAGAGGAGAGAGTTGAAGTATACTAGTCCTTACCAGGTAACTACAGACAGAGGAGAGAGATGAAGTATACTAGTCCTTACCAGGTAACTACAGACAGAGGAGAGAGAGATGAAATATACTAGTCCCTACCAGGTAACTACAAACAGAGAAGAGAGATGAAGTATACTAGTCCCTACCAGGTAACTACAAACAGAGAAGAGAGATGAAGTATACTAGTCCCTACCAGGTAACTACAAACAGAGGAGAGAGATGAAGTATACTAGTCCCTACCAGGTAACTACAAACGGAGAAGAGAGATGAAGTATACTAGTCCCTACCAGGTAACTACAAACAGAGAAGAGAGATGAAGTATACTAGTCCCTACCAGGTAACTACAAACAGAGGAGAGAGATGAAGTATACTAGTCCTTACAAGGTAACTACAGACAGAGGAGAGAGATGAAGTATACTAGTCCTTACCAGGTAACTACAGACAGAGGAGAGAGATGAAGTATACTAGTCCCTACCAGGTAACTACAGACAGAGGAGAGAGATGAAGTATACTAGTCCCTACCAGGTAACTACAGACAGAGGAGAGAGAGATGAAGTATTCTAGTCCATCCCAGGTAACTACAGACATAGGAGAGAGAGATGAAGTATACTAGTCCCTACCAGGTAACTACAGACAGAGGAGAGAGAGATGAAGTATACTAGTCCCTACCAGGTAACTACAGACAGAGGAGAGAGATGAAGTATACTAGTCCCTACCAGGTAACTACAGACAGAGGAGAGAGATGAAGTATACTAGTCCCTACCAGGTAACTACAAACAGAGAAGAGAGATGAAGTATACTAGTCCCTAGCAGGTAACTACAGACAGAGGAGAGAGAGATTAAGTATACTAGTCCCTACCAGGTAACTACAGACAGAGGAGAGAGAGATGAAGTATACTAGTCCCTACCAGGTAACAACAGACAGTGAAGAGAGATGAAATATACTAGTCCCTACCAGGTAACTACAGACAGAGAAGAGAGATGAAGTATACTAGACCCTACCAGGTAACTACAGACAGAGGAGAGAGAGATGAAGTATACTAGTCCCTACCAGGTAACTACAAACAGAGAAGAGAGATGAAGTATACTAGTCCCTAGCAGGTAACTACAGACAGAGGAGAGAGAGATGAAGTATATTAGTCCCTAACAGGTAACTACAGACAGAGGAGAGAGAGATGAAGTATACTAGTCCCTACCAGGTAACAACAGACAGAGGAGAGATATGAAGTATACTAGTCCTTACCAGGTAACTACAGACAGAGGAGAGAGATGAAGTATACTAGTCCTTACCAGGTACCTACAGACAGAGGAGAGAGTTGAAGTATACTAGTCCTTACCAGGTAACTACAGACAGAGGAGAGAGATGAAGTATACTAGTCCTTACCAGGTAACTACAGACAGAGGAGAGAGAGATGAAGTATACTAGTCCCTACCAGGTAACTACAGACAGAGGAGAGAGATGAAGTATACTAGTCCCTACCAGGTAACTACAGACAGAGGAGAGAGATGAGGTATACTAGTCCCTACCAGGTAACTACAGACAGAGGAGAGAGAGATGAAGTATACTAGTCCCTCCCAGGTAACTACAGACAGAGGAGAGAGAGATGAAGTATACTAGTCCCTACCAGGTAACTACAGACAGAGGAGAGAGAGATGAAGTATACTAGTCCCTACCAGGTAACTACAAACAGAGAAGAGAGATGAAGTATACTAGTCCCTACCAGGTAACTACAAACAGAGAAGAGAGATGAAGTATACTAGTCCCTACCAGGTAACTACAAACAGAGGAGAGAGATGAAGTATACTAGTCCATACCAGGTAACTACAAACGGAGAAGAGAGATGAAGTATACTAGTCCCTACCAGGTAACTACAAACAGAGAAGAGAGATGAAGTATACTAGTCCCTACCAGGTAACTACAAACAGAGGAGAGAGATGAAGTATACTAGTCCCTACCAGGTAACTACAGACAGAGGAGAGAGATGAAGTATACTAGTCCCTACCAGGTAACTACAGACAGAGGAGAGAGATGAAGTATACTAGTCCCTACCAGGTAACTACAGACAGAGGAGAGAGATGAAGTATACTAGTCCCTACCAGGTAACTACAGACAGAGGAGAGAGATGAAGTATACTAGTCCGTACCAGGTAACTACAGACAGAGGAGAGAGAGATGAAGTATACTAGTCCCTCCCAGGTAACTACAGACAGAGGAGAGAGAGATGAAGTATACTAGTCCCTACCAGGTAACTACAGACAGAGGAGAGAGAGATGAAGTATACTAGTCCCTACCAGGTAACTACAAACAGAGAAGAGAGATGAAGTATACTAGTCCCTACCAGGTAACTACAGACAGAGGAGAGAGAGATTAAGTATACTAGTCCCTACCAGGTAAGTACAGACAGAGGAGAGAGAGATTAAGTATACTAGTCCCTACCAGGTAACTACAGACAGAGGAGAGAGAGATGAAGTGTACTAGTCCCTACCAGGTAACTACAGACAGAGGAGAGAGATGACGTATACTAGACCCTACCAGGTAACTACAGACAGAGGAGAGAGATGAATCATACTAGTCCCTACCAGGTAACTACAGACAGAGAAGAGAGATGAAGTATACTAGACCCTACCAGGTAACAACAGACAGAGAAGAGAGATGAAATATACTAGTCCCTACCAGGTAACTACAGACAGAGGAGAGAGATGAAGTATACTAGTCCCTACCAAGTAACTACAGACAGAGAAGAGAGATGAAGTATACTAGTCCCTACCAGGTAACTACAGACAGAGGAGACAGAGATGAAGTATACTAGTCCCTACCAGGTAACTACAGACAGAGGAGAGAGATGAAGTATACTAGTCCCTACCAGGTAACTACAGAGAGAGAAGAGAGATGAAGTATACTAGTCCCTCCCATGTAACTACAGACAGAGGAGAGAGAGATGAAGTATACTAGTCCCTACCAGGTAACTACAGACAGAGGAGAGAGAGATGAAGTATACTAGTCCCTACCAGGTAACTACAAACAGAGAAGAGAGATGAAGTATACTAGTCCCTACCAGGTAACTACAGACAGAGGAGAGAGATGAAGTATACTAGTCCCTACCAGGTAACTACAAACAGAGAAGAGAGATGAAGTATACTAGTCCCTACCAGGTAACTACAAACAGAGGAGATAGATGAAGTATACTAATCCCTACCAGGTAACTACAAACAGAGGAGAGAGATGAAGTATACTAGTCCCTACCAGGTAACTACAAACAGAGGAGAGAGATGAAGTATACTAGTCCCTACCAGGTAACTACAGACAGAGGAGAGAGATGAAGTATACTAGTCCCTACCAGGTAACTACAGACAGAGGAGAGAGATGAAGTATACTAGTCCCTACCAGGTAACTACAAACAGAGAAGAGAGATGAAGTATACTAGTCCCTACCAGGTAACTACAAACAGAGGAGAGAGAGATGAAGTATACTAGTCCCTACCAGGTAACTACAGACATAGGAGAGAGCGAGATGAAATATACTAGTCCCTACCAGGTAACTACAGACAGAGGAGAGAGATGAAGTATACTAGTCCCTACCAGGTAACTACAGACAGAGGAGAGAGATGACGTATACTAGTCCCTACCAGGTAACTACAGACAGAGGAGAGAGATGAATCATACTAGTCCCTACCAGGTAACTACAGACAGAGAAGAGAGATGAAGTATACTAGACCCTACCAGGTAACAACAGACAGAGAAGAGAGATGAAATATACTAGTCCCTACCAGGTAACTACAGACAGAGGAGAGAGATGAAGTATACTAGTCCCTACCAAGTAACTACAGACAGAGAAGAGAGATGAAGTATACTAGTCCCTACCAGGTAACTACAGACAGAGGAGACAGAGATGAAGTATACTAGTCCCTACCAGGTAACTACAGACAGAGGAGAGAGATGAAGTATACTAGTCCCTACCAGGTAACTACAGAGAGAGAAGAGAGATGAAGTATACTAGTCCCTCCCATGTAACTACAGACAGAGGAGAGAGAGATGAAGTATACTAGTCCCTACCAGGTAACTACAGACAGAGGAGAGAGAGATGAAGTATACTAGTCCCTACCAGGTAACTACAGACAGAGAAGAGAGATGAAGTATACTAGTCCCTACCAGGTAACTACAGACAGAGGAGAGAGAGATTAAGTATACTAGTCCCTACCAGGTAAGTACAGACAGAGGAGAGAGAGATTAAGTATACTAGTCCCTACCAGGTAACTACAGACAGAGGAGAGAGAGATGAAGTGTACTAGTCCCTACCAGGTAACTACAGACAGAGAAGAGAGATGAAGTATACTAGTCCACACCAGGTAACTACAGACAGAGGAGAGAGATGAAGTATACTAGTCCCTACCAGGTAACTACAGACAGAGAGAGAGAGATGAAATATACTAGACCCTACCAGGTAACTACAAACAGAGGAGAGAGAGATGAAGTATACTAGTCCCTACCAGGTAACTACAGACAGAGGAGAGAGATGAAATATACTAGTCCCTACCAGGTAACTACAGACAGAGGAGAGAGATGAAGTATACTATCCCTTATCAGGTAACTACAGACAGAGAAGAGAGAGATGAAGTATACTAGTCCCTACCAGGTAACTACAGACAGAGAGAGAGAGATGAAGTATACTAGTCCCTACCAGGTAACTACAGACAGAGGAGAGAGAGATGAAGTGTACTAGTCCCTACCAGGTAACTACAGACAGAGAAGAGAGATGAAGTATACTAGACTCTACCAGGTAACTACAGACAGAGAAGAGAGATGAAATATACTAGTCCTTACCAGGTAACTACAGACAGAGAAGAGAGATGAAGTATACTAGTCCCTACCAGGTAACTACAGACAGTGAAGAGAGATGAAGTATACTAGTCCCTACCAGGTAACTACAGACAGGGGGAGAGAGATGACGTATACTAGTCCCTACCAGGTAACTACAGACAGAGGAGAGAGATGAAGTATACTAGTCCCTACCAGGTAACTACAGACAGAGAAGAGATTTGAAGTATACTAGACCCTACCAGGTAACAACAGACAGAGAAGAGAGATGAAATATACTAGTCCCTACCAGGTAACTACAGACAGAGGAGAGAGATGAAATATACTAGTCCCTACCAGGTAACTACAGACAGAGGAGAGAGATGAAGTATACTAGTCCCTACCAGGTAACTACAGACAGAGGAGAGAGAGATGAAGTATACTAGTCCCTACCAGGTAACTACAAACAGAGAAGAGAGATGAAGTATACTAGTCCCTACCAGGTAACTACAAACAGAGGAGATAGATGAAGTATACTAATCCCTACCAGGTAACTACAAACAGAGGAGAGAGATGAAGTATACTAGTCCCTACCAGGTAACTACAAACAGAGGAGAGAGATGAAGTATACTAGTCCCTACCAGGTAACTACAGACAGAGGAGAGAGATGAAGTATACTAGTCCCTACCAGGTAACTACAGACAGAGGAGAGAGATGAAGTATACTAGTCCCTACCAGGTAACTACAAACAGAGAGAGAGATGAAGTATACTAGTCCCTACCAGGTAACTACAAACAGAGGAGAGAGAGATGAAGTATACTAGTCCCTAGCAGGTAACTACAGACAGAGGAGAGAGAGATGAAGTATACTAGTCCCTACCAGGTAACTACAGACAGAGGAGAGAGAGATGAAGTGTACTAGTCCCTACCAGGTAACTACACACAGAGAAGAGAGATGAAGTATACTAGTCCATACCAGGTAACTACAGACAGAGGAGAGAGAGATGAAATATACTAGACCCTACCAGGTAACTACAAACAGAGGAGAGAGAGATGAAGTATACTAGTCCCTACCAGGTAACTACAGACAGAGGAGAGAGATGAAATATACTTATCCCTACCAGGTAACTACAGACAGAGGAGAGAGATGAAGTATACTATCCCTTATCAGGTAACTACAGACAGAGAAGAGAGAGATGAAGTATACTAGTCCCTACCAGGTAACTACAGACAGAGGAGAGAGATGAAGTATACTAGTCCCTACCAGGTAACTACAGACAGAGGAGAGAGAGATGAAGTGTACTAGTCCCTACCAGGTAACTACAGACAGAGAAGAGAGATGAAGTATACTAGACTCTACCAGGTAACTACAGACAGAGAAGAGAGATGAAATATACTAGTCCTTACCAGGTAACTACAGACAGAGAAGAGAGATGAAGTATACTAGTCCCTACCAGGTAACTACAGACAGTGAAGAGAGATGAAGTATACTAGTCCCTACCAGGTAACTACAGACAGGGGGGAGAGAGATGACGTATACTAGTCCCTACCAGGTAACTACAGACAGAGGAGAGAGATGAAGTATACTAGTCCCTACCAGGTAACTACAGACAGAGAAGAGATTTGAAGTATACTAGATCCTACCAGGTAACAACAGACAGAGAAGAGAGATGAAATATACTAGTCCCTACCAGGTAACTACAGACAGAGGAGAGAGATGAAATATACTAGTCCCTACCAGGTAACTACAGACAGAGGAGAGATATGAAGTATACTAGTCCCTACCAGGTAACTACAGAGAGAGAAGAGAGATGAAGTATACTAGTCGCTACCAGGTAACTACAGACAGAGAAGAGAGATGAAGTATACTAGTCCCTACCAGGTAACTACAGACAGTGAAGAGAGATTAAGTATACTAGTCCCTACCAGGTAACTACAGACAGGGGGGAGAGAGATGACGTATACTAGTCCCTACCAGGTAACTACAGACAGTGAAGAGAGATGAAGTATACTAGTCCCTACCAGGTAACTACAGACAGGGGGGAGAGAGATGAAGTATACTAGTCCCTACCAGGTAACTACAGACAGAGAAGAGAGATGAAGTATACTAGTCCCTACCAGGTAACTACAAACAGAGAAGAGAGATGAAGTATACTAGTCCCTACCAGGTAACTACAAACAGAGGAGAGAGAGATGAAGTATACTAGTCCCTACCAGGTAACTACAGACAGAGGAGAGAGAGAGATGAAATATACTAGTCCCTACCAGGTAACTACAGACAGAGGAGAGAGATGAAGTATACTAGTCCCTACCAGGTAACTACAGACAGAGAAGAGAGATGAAGTATACTAGTCCCTACCAGGTAACTACAAACAGAGAGAGAGAGATGAAGTATACTAGTCCCTACCAGGTAACTACAGACAGAGGAGAGAGAGAGATGAAATATACTAGTCCCTACCAGGTAACTACAGACAGAGGAGAGAGATGAAATATACTAGTCCCTACCAGGTAACTACAGACAGAGGAGAGAGATGAAGTATACTAGTCCCTACCAGGTAACTACAGACAGAGGAGAGAGAGATGAAGTATACTAGTCCCTACCAGGTAACTACAAACAGAGAAGAGAGATGAAGTATACTAGTCCCTACCAGGTAACTACAAACAGAGGAGATAGATGAAGTATACTAATCCCTACCAGGTAACTACAAACAGAGGAGAGAGATGAAGTATACTAGTCCCTACCAGGTAACTACAGACAGAGAAGAGAGATGAAGTATACTAGTCCCTACCAGGTAACTACAGAGAGAGAAGAGAGATGAAGTATACTAGTCCCTACCAGGTAACTACAGACAGAGGAGAGAGATGAAGTATACTAGTCCCTACCAGGTAACTACAGACAGAGGAGAGAGAGATGAAGTATACTAGTCCCTACCAGGTAACTACAAACGGAGAAGAGAGATGAAGTATACTAGTCCCTACCAGGTAACTACAAACAGAGAAGAGAGATGAAGTATACTAGTCCCTACCAGGTAACTACAAACAGAGGAGAGAGATGAAGTATACTAGTCCTTACAAGGTAACTACAGACAGAGGAGAGAGATGAAGTATACTAGTCCTTACCAGGTAACTACAGACAGAGGAGAGAGATGAAGTATACTAGTCCCTACCAGGTAACTACAGACAGAGGAGAGAGATGAAGTATACTAGTCCCTACCAGGTAACTACAGACAGAGGAGAGAGAGATGAAGTATTCTAGTCCATCCCAGGTAACTACAGACATAGAGAGAGAGAGATGAAGTATACTAGTC